>NW_028270141.1:54910649-55064555 GCF_037043375.1 Chiloscyllium plagiosum
TCAATAATAAGATGTACAGACACATTTTTCTGTGGCCTCAGATGTGACTCCAGATGCTGTAATTCCTCCCTCGGGCCATGGTCAAAGATGTCACTGAATGGTTGCAGGACTTCTGAAGTGGGAGGAAAAGTAGACAGATATTGTGATACATATTGAAACCAATGACATTGGTCAAAACAGGGATGAGGACTGCAGCTAGAACTGTCAGAGCTAGCTAGACGATTAAAAAGCAAGGCCTCAGAGGTGGTAATCCCTACATCATTCTCGAGAGTATAGAAACTGGCAGATAGAATAGATAAATATGTGGTTGAAGAGTTGGAGCAGGAGAGGGGGCTTTAGATTCCTGGATCACTTTTAAGGGAAGGTGAGACCTGTACAGGTCAGACAGTTTTGTACCTGAACCAGAACAGAGGATGAGACCAACAGCACGCAGGATGTTTCATAGTGCTGTCATGGGGGTATAAACAACTTTGGTAGGGGGGTGGGATAAGGATTGGAGGTATAGTAGCAGGTGATGCACAGACAAGTATTGAAGAAAAGTCAGAGTGTATAAAGTGGGCGGCACGGTGGCACAGTGGTTAGCACTGCTGCCTCACAGCGCCAGAGACCCGGGTTCAATTCCCGCCTCAGGCGACTGACTGTGTGGAGTTTGCACGTTCTCCCCGTGTCTGCGTGGGTTTCCTCCGGATGCTCCGGTTTCCTCCCACAGTCCAAAGATGTGCAGGGTCAGGTGAATTGGCCATGCTAAATTGCCCGTAGTGTTAGGTAAGGGGTAAATGTAGGGTTATGGGTGGGTTTCGCTTCGGCGGGTCGGTGTGGACTTGTTGGGCCGAAGGGCCTGTTTCCACACTGTAATCTAATCTAATCTAAAAAAAAGTTAAGTCAAGATGTAAAGGGACACAGCAGACGTTTGATGGCAAAAGGTCAGGAAACATCTATGGAGAGAAAACAATGCTATCATTTCAGATTCAGTGATCCTTCTTAGTTCTGAAGAAGGTTAACTAGACTTGAAGCAAAAATACTATTTTCTGTCCAGAAATGCTGCTAGACATGCTGAGTTTCTCCAGCAATCTCTTTTTATTTGTTTCATATTTCTAGCATCCATAGTTGTTTGTTTTATTTTAAGGTTTGATGACATTAATTTTTATGCAAGTAGGGCAGATGAGTCAAGGATGTGCATAATGCATGGGAGTGTGATATAACTGCTGTTGTAGAGATGTGGTTAAGGGATGGCCAGGACTGGCAGCTCAATATTCCAGTGATATAGCATCTTTAAATGAGGCAGAAGTTACAAACGAGGAATGATTTTGCAACATTGAATAAGGAGGCAACTACTGTACAAAGGACGGATGATATTTTCAAAGAATCTGCAAATGAAGAAGTATGGGTAGAACCTAACAACAGAAAAGATGTAATCATTTTGCTAGGAGTGTGCTATAGACCCCCAAAGAGTCAAAGAGAAATGACATTTGTTATTGGGAAGCCATTGCAAATGATTCCCCTGCTATGATTAGAATGGAAGCAGGTGAGAAAAGTTCCAGCTGGATAAGGCTGGAGAGGGTTTGGAGGAGAACAGCATGATCCCCAAATCAAAGGCAGTCGACAGGCTGAGCGAGATAGTGAGGGAAAGCTGACCTTTGTCTCAGGGGCTTGGGATGTCAGTTGTAACTTTTGATAAAAGTTGTTTCCGTACTGTAGCAAACAAAGACCTTGTCAAAGAGATTCAAACATGAAGTTCCAGCACAGATGGGGTGTGTTTGGGAGGTGACAATACACTCAAAGAGTTGGAGAGGGAAGGGAGGTTAGAAAGGGAAATATAGTCATAAAATAGCCATATAATTACTGTGGCTACAAGAACTGGTTAGAGGCTGGGAATCCTGCAACAGGTAATTCACCTCCTGACTCCTCAAAGCTTGTCTACCATCTGTAAGGCACAAGTCAGGAATGTAATGGAATGCTCCCATTTGCCTTGGTGAGTGCAATTCCAACAGCAGTTAAAAAGCTTGATATCATCCAGAACAAAACTGTGAGATTTGTTAGAGTCTATAATTGTCTATCATAGTGCCCAACTGAACAGATGGCAGCTGACAGCAGTTATAAACAGGATCATGTTATCTAACAAGGGTGGGAGAGCACAATATTCAAGGGGCCGTTTTGCCAGGTTCCAGATGCCATAGATGTACTTTAGATAAAGCAAGATATGCATGCAGGGGAGAAAGAAATATGGAGATATAAACACAGCATTAGATGAAAAAGGAGTGGACAGAAGTTCATAAACATCTGGAGTATAAACATTGGTAAGTGCCTATTAAAATTATCCATTTCTGACTTTATAAAAATAAACCTGCTGCTCCTAAATTTTGCACTGCTTCTAACTAATTTTGTGTTGCAAATTTCCTTCATCCCAATACCATAAACATACTTAAATGCCTGTAAAGCATTTTAAAAGGGGTTAAATGTGCAATAATTAGGCGTTAGATTTTAACTGAGAATTAACTGGAACTGTACCCTGTGCTTGTATCAGGAGAAACTCTGTTGTTTGGGAGCTTCATGTGATCTGTGATTCTTAGAGACATTTTCACTCCAGAATGTTCCTTCTAGTGTCTTCTAACTCCACACTGTAGTATTTATGCCCAATGATGTGCAACTCTGTGTCATCATTGCAAAATTGCTCCCAGTCATAATCACCTTCTACAATAGCTGTGAAAGATGCTATACAAATAGAAATGTTCATTCTGTAATTGATGTTGCAGTTACGGTGCAAAATAATTTCAGCTTCACACTAATGGTTAGATTGTAGAATGTAAATACAATGCCGAGGCATTCACTGACTTTGAAGCAAAGTCAATGCTTCAAGAAGTAGAACCCCCTCCTTGTTGAGGTGATAAGCTGGGCATGCCTCTTCTGTGAGGCAGCAACAGGACTAGAATTGATTGAGAACAAATCTGATCACACGAATATTCATGAGAGTGTGAATGCAGCCACAGAGACTGTGCAGTGTTCCTGGTAACGCAAGCACATCACCTTTTGTGTTAGTTTCTTCTCTTTATTTGCTGACAATTAATGTCAAGTTAGCATTGCCGTAGTAATGTTGAATGGACATTAATTTAGACACTAAAGGAGGAATCAACAATAGCGTATTATATCAGAAGCACAAGAGGTATGAAGGCAATGTGTGTTGGGGAATGGGAGCTGGCTAAAGGCGGCTTCTCTTTGAGAAGAGTTGTCAAGGAATATATTTTTTCACTTGGATTCTGCTCCCATAAGAGTCAAGTACACACTGCAGAAGAAACATGATTGACACTAATGAAGTAACTGGCCTTGTTTTTCTTTGGCTTCTTCTCTTTATGAATCTGTTTTGACAATTTCTTCTGCCTTCTGACCCAATAATCATCTACAGTTGAAATGATCTGCAAGCCACATTGCACTTTACACAGGCCTCAGTTAAGCTGGCCACTTCTATTAATGACTGTATGCAGTCAGCTTTATAAGGTCATGTCAGTAACTGTCCATGGTCTACAGCTCACCAAAGTACACTGAATATGTGGCAATATTCACAGATGAATGCACAGGCCTATGGGTTCCCACACCCAGGGGTCACAGCCAAACATCGGAGTTCTAGATAAAGCTTGCCATAACACAACAACAGTACAGACAACTATTAGGTCAGAAGGATTTAAGGAAGATTTGACAGAGTCATAGAGTCAGACAGCATAGAAGCAGACTCTTCAGTCCAAATAGTCCATGCTGAAATAATCCCAAACTGAGCTAGTCCCACCTGCCTGCTCTTGGCCCATATCCCTCCAAACCTTTCCTATTCATGTCCTTATCCAAATGTCATTTAAACATTGTAATTGTACCCACATCCACCACTTCCTCAGGAAGTTCATTCCACACGCGAATCATCCTCTCTGTAAAATATTTGCCCCTCATGTTTTTTTAAAATCTTTCTCCTCTCACTTAAAAATGTGCCCCCAAGTCTTGAAATCCCCCATTTTAAGGAAAAGACAACTACCATTAACTCGATATGTAGTCCCTCTTTATTTTATACACTTCTATAAAATTGCTTCTCAACATCCTATGCTCCAATCTATCCAGCCTTTCTTTATAATTCAAACCTTCCATTCCCAGCAACATCCTGGTAAATCTCTTCTGGACCTTCACCAACAATAACATCCTTCCTATAACTGGGTGACCAGAACTGGACATAGTGTTCCAGGAGAGGCATCACCAATATCCTGTACAACCTCAACATGACTTCCCAACTCCTATACTAAAATGACTTGTATTTTGCAACCAAGGCAAGCATACTAAATACCTTGTTAACCATCCTGTCTATATGTGACATAAACTTCAAAGAATTATGTACCTGCACACTTATGTCCAACTGTTCTACAACATTACCTAAGGCCCTACTGTTGATTGTATAAACATAGAACATGGAACATAGCACATTACAGTGCAGAACAGGCTCTTTGGCCCTTGATGATTCCACAGGTCAGTGTAGTAAGATGAAGCCTGTCTAGCCTACACTGTTCCATTTTCATCCATATGTTTATCCAATAACCATTTTAATGCGCTTAGAGTTGACGAGTCCACTACTGTTGCTGGCAGTGCGTTCCATGTCCTTGTTACTCTCTGAGTAAAGAAACTACCTCTAATATCTGTCCTATATCTATCACCCCTCAATTTAAAGTTATGTCCCCTCATGATAGCCATGATCATCCAAGGAAAAAGACTCTCACTGTCCACCCTATCCAGCCCTCTGATTATCTTAAAAATCACGCAACACCAGGTTATAGTCCAACAGGTTTAATTGGAAGCACACTAGCTTTCGGAGTGACGCTCCTTCATCAGGTGATTGTGGAGGGCTCGATCGTAACACAGAATTTATAGCAAAAATTTGCAGTGTGATGTAACTGAAATTATACATTGAAGAATTGATTGTCTGTTAAGCCTTTCATCTGTTAGAATACAGTGATAGTTTCACTGTGTTACGATCGAGCCCTCCACAATCACCTGATGAAGGAGCGTCGCTCCGAAAGCTAGTGTGCTTCCAATTAAACCTGTTAGACTATAACCTGGTGTTGTGTGATTTTTAACTTTGTACACCCCGGTCCAACACCGGCATCTCCGAATTCTGATTATCTTATATGTCTCATTTAAGTTACCTCTCAACCTTCTTCTCTCCAATGAAAACAGCCTCAAGTTCCTCAGCCTTTCCTCCTAAGACCTTCTCTCCATACTAGGCAACATTCTAGTAAATCTCCTCTGCTCCCTTTTCAAAGTATCCACATCCTTCCTATAATGTCGTGGTCAGAACTGTATGCAATACTCCAAGTGCGGTCGCACCAGAAGTTTGTACAGCTGCAGCATGACCTCATGGCTCCAAAACTCAAGCTCTCTACCAATAAAAGTTAACACGCCATATGCCTTTTTAACAACCCTATCAACCTGGGTGGCAACTTTCAGGGATCTATGCACGTGGACACGAGATCTCTCTGTTCATCTACACTACCAAGAATCTTAGCATTAGCCCAGTACTCTGCATTCCTGTTGCTCCTACCAAAGTGAATCACCTCACATTTTTCTGCTTAAACTCAATTTGCCACCTCTCAGCCCAACTCTGCAGCTTATCTCTGTCACTCTGTAACCTGCAACTGACCTTAGTGTCATCCAAAGATTTACTAACCCATCATCCTACGCCCTCATCTAGATCATTTATAAAAATGACAAACAACAGTGGTCCCAAAACAGATCCTTGTGGTACACCACTACTAACTGAACTCTAGGATGAATATTTCCTATCAAGTACCACACTCTTCTTTCAACTAGCCAATTTCTGAGCCAAACTGCTATATCTCCTTCCATCCCATGCCTCCATATTTTGTGTATTAGCCTACCATGGGGAACCTTATCAAATGCCTTACTGAAATCCACATGCACCACATCAACTGCTTTACCCTCATACACCTGTTTAGTCATCATCTCAAAGAACTCAATAAGATTGGTGAGGCACGATCTACCATTCAAAAAACCATGTTGACTATCCCTATTCAATTTGTTCCTTTCTAGATGATTATAAATCCTATCTCTTTTCCAACACTTTATCCACAACCGAATTAAGGGTCACTGGACTATAATTGTCAGGGTTGTCACTACTCCCATTCTTCAACAAGGGGACGACACTTCTTATCCTTCAGTCTTCTGGCACTATTCCTGTAGACAATGACAAAGGCTTTGCAATCTCTTCCCTAGCTTCCCAGAAAATCCCAGGATAAGTCTTATCCGGTCCATGGGACTTACCTATTTTCACACTGTCCAGAATTGCTAACAGCCCTTCATTGTGAATCACAATCCAATCTAGTTTAGTAGCCTGTATCTCAGTGTTCTCCTTGACAACATTATCTTTTTCCAGTGTGAATATTGACAACAAATATTCTCGTCATTCTTTTATTCCAGATATACCTATAGAAAGCTTTTAGTATTTTCCTTGATCCTATCTGCCAATGACTTCTCATGTCCCATCCTGGCTCTTCTTAGCTCTCTCTTTAAGTCTTTCCTGGCTAACTTGTAATTCTCAATTTGTAACCCTACCCTTGTTTTTTTCATACCACAATGTAATACTTCGCATATATCTAAATTGAACTCCATCTGCCATTTTTCAGTCCATTGACTCATTTGATCAAGATCCTTTGTAATCTTAGAAAATCTTCTTCACTATTTACTATGCCATGAAGTTTGGTATTATCGGCAAACTTATTAACCATGCCTTCTGTATTCTCATCCAAATCATTTATATAAACGATTAACAAAAGAGGACCCAGAACCAATGGATAATAAGTTTGTCCACAGGGCCTCCAGTCCAAAAAGTAGCCTTCCACCACCACTCTCTGTCTCCTGCCATTAATCCCATGTGACCTAACTTTACTAATTCGTCTACCATGCTAAACCTTGTCGAAGGCTTTACCGAAATCCAAGTAAACACCATTTACTGCTCTGCCCCCATCAATCGTTTTGGTAACTTCCTCAAAAAAACTCAATCAAGTTTGTGAGACATGATTTTCCTCACACAAAACCATGTTGACTATCCTTAATCAATTTTTGCTGCTCGAAATGCCCATAAATCCTATCTTCTATAATCACCTCCAACAATTTACCCACAACCAAAGTTAGACGTGCAGGTCTATAGTTTCCCCATTTTGCTTAAAAACTTTTTTAAATGCAGGTACAATATTAGCCACCTTCCAATCATTATGCACTTTATCCATAATTATAAATGATGCAAATACTTTTGCAAGGAGTTTTGCAATTTCTTCCAATACTTCCCACAATATTCTAGGATATAGTAGGTCAGATCCTGGAGATTAATCCACCTTTATATTCTGTAAGATCGTCTGAATCTCCTCTTCTGTAATGTTAACTGTTTTTAAAGCATCAAAATTTATTTCTCTGCATTCTCTAGACTCCATTTCTTTCTCAACAGTAAAAGCCGCTGTGAAATATTCATTCAGTATCTCTTCATTTCCTGGTGTTCAACACAAAGGCAACTTCCTTGATTTTTAAGGGGCTATACCCTCTCTCTAGTTATCTTCTTGCTCTTAATGTATTTGTAGAATCACTTTGGGTTATCCTTAACCTTATCTGTGAATGCTATCCAATATCCCCTCTTTGCCTTCCTGATTTCTTTCTTAAGAATGCCTCTACAGTCTTTATATTGATTAAGCGATTAAATTGAAGCAAGTTGTTTATATCTAAAATGAGATTCTCTTTCATTCTTGATTAGAACCTCCAGTGGTCATTCCTCTATCAAATAGGTATCAGTTATTGGAACTGTTGAATGGTATTGTCTCTCCAAGGAATATGGAAGGGGCAGTCAGTTATTGAACCGTAGGAATGACACTCGTGTTATGCAGCATTTGACAAAGTTTAATAGAATTATTGTTTTAGGGGATCCCCCTGTGAGGGGGTTTCAAGCATATTGTTAAAGGTGAGATTGACAAGCCAGAAATTATTGTACACTTTGGTAGGAATGATACTTTTAGGGAAAAGTTTAAAGCAGTATAGAGTGAATTTAAGAGGTTAGGTAGAAGATTTTTAAAAAAGACCTTAAAAGTACGAATCTCTGGTTTACTTCCAATGCCAAACTCAAACAAGGGAAGGAGCAAAAGGATAAAAGATAAATCAATGGAAGAGTTGTTGTACTGTTCAGGAATTCAGACTTTTGGACAATTGGAATATCTCTTGGGATAGAAAAGACCTGTTCAAAAAGGATGGGTGAAATCTAAACTGGAAAGGGAAAAAAATGTTAGCAGGGAAATTTGCCCATTCCATTAAGGGAGATATTCTACTGATAGAGAAGGGAAGTAGACAAATTTTAAGTTGCAGAGTAAATGTAAAGATTGATGAGGAAGGTTCTGAATGTGAGGAAAGCACATCAATTAGAAAAGAAATAAGAGAGAGTCAGAGTATGTAATAACCCTGAAGAATTAAATTGCATTTATTTCAATGCAATGGGCATTGAAATAAGGCTGACAAACTCAGGGCGTGTTTAAACACATGGGATTGAGACATCATAGCTATTACAGAAACTTGGCTGAGAAATGGATGAGACTAGCAGCTGAATGTTCCAGGTTTTAGATGCTATAGAAAGGGTAGGAAAGGAGGCAAGGAAGGGGGAGGGGGGGGGGGGGGGGGGGATGGGTGTGGTGGGAGCCATTTTGAAAAAATCATCCAATCATCATATATGGATAGAAATTAGAAATAATAAAGAAAGATCACCTTTATGGGATTATACTACAGGCCCCCCAATAGAAAGAGAGAATTTGAGAAACAAATATGTGGAGAGATCGCAGACATATGTAAGCATAATGAGATTGCAATAATGAGGGAATTTTAATTTTCCAAATATTGGCTGGGCCTCCCATAGTGCCAAAGGTTTGATTAGGTTACCTACAGTGTGGAAACAGGCCCTTTGGCCCAACAGGTCCACACTGATCCTCCAAACCCATCTAGACCCATTCCTCTACCCTAAACTTACCCCCGACTAATGCACCTAACACTATGGGCAATTTAGCATGGCCAATTCACCTGACCTGCACATTTTGGATTGTGGGAGGAAACCGGAGTACCTGGAGGAAACCCACACAGACACAGGGAGAATGTAAAAACTCCACACAGACAGTTGCCCAAGGCAACTGGGTGGTGAAGAATTTTTAAAAATGTTCAAAAAAATTTTCTTTATCAATATGTGCATCTCCTACTAGAGAAGGAGCAAAACTGGACCTTCATTTGGGCAATAAATGAGGGCAAGTGACTGAAGTTAAAGTTGGGGTACTGAAGCTCATGTGGTTATTAACAACTTGCCCAAATTCTGAGATTGCTGGCTCAGGTCATGCATAAAAATGTGCAGGAAGTTCTCAGATTATCAAATGTGACCCTGAATCCTCCTCTCAAAGAAAGGACCAGTATGCTACCATTGCATAATGTTGTAGCTGTGTGAACAAAGAGGGAGATGGCAATATCAAAGGAGGTAATTTTTTTAGCAGAGGGTAGTGTATCTGTGTAATTCTTTACTGCAGAGCACTGTTGCGGTTGGGTCATTAAGGATATTCTGAGAGATTTTTAATCTGTCATGGAATTGAGGGTTATAGGAAAAAGCAGGAAAGTAGAGTTGGAGATTATTAGATCAGTTATGATCTCATTGAATGGGAGAGCAGAATCAATGGGCTGAATGTCTTATGTCTGCTCCTACATCTTATGATCTTATGGTCCACGAACAGTTACAGATATGTATTGTAGGCTCAAAGAATTTGCAGAAAACTCCTCATTAACTCATACCTTAAAGGAAGCAAGAAAATTGCAGGATGTTATCAGCTCTGGGGCATGTCACATCCAATGGTCGATGGGTTAATTTCCTAATGGTGCTACCTTTGCAATATCCTCAAGATGGCGGCGGAGTAGATGCTTCAGATGGAACTCGTCCACTCTGTCTGCTTCCCTTCTTTTCTCTCTTGTTATTTTCCTTCTCTTTTGTGTTTTTTCTTTTTCTCTCTTCTTTCCTCTCCCAGCCACGGACTCAGCACAGACCCGGCAAGGCAGCCTCCTGTGAGGGGAATGTGAGTGAGAATAAACCGGAGGTGGGTGAATTAGAGTTGGTGAAGTCAAAGTTAAAACATGTACAGAAAGAGAAAGTGTTCGGAGAGAATGCAGAAAGGAACAGTGATTTTAAAATAATACTGCAGATATTAGAGATATGAACTCTAAAAACACAGAATATTGGAGAACTGTAGCAGGTCTGGCGGCGTCTATTAAGAGAGAAAGAGAGTTAGCATTCTGTGTTTAATATGGTTCTTCTCAATGTACTGAAAAGCAAAAGTGATAATACATAGCCTAAAGTGTTATGATTGTAACAAGGTCAACCAGGTATACCTCATAGAATATGAGTTCCCTGATTCAGGCTGTTAATCTGGTCCATTCAGGCAGCCCTGGCTGACAAATAAGAACATGTGACAGACATCCTGTTCACTCTGAGGGCTGGCTCTGAGGGAGCTGGATCCATGTCAATAAGAAGCAAGATGGTGACCAGAGAAAGGGTTGGTCCACGAAAGCATAAGGAAGGAAGGTTGTGTGTCGAACCTTAGAAAATGGGTGAGATTCTCAATGATTACTTTGCATCAGTGTTCACTGAGGAACTGGAGATGATGAATGCTGAGATTAGAGATAGAAGTTTGTTTACTCTGGATCATGTTAACATAAGGAGGGAAGATGTCTAGGTAGGTTGAAGGATACTAAGGTGGACAAATCCCCAGGACTGGATGGGGTATATCACAGGTTGCTCAGGGAGGCGAGACAGGAAATAGCTAGAGCCCTGACAGATATCTTTGAAGCATCTTTAAAACCACGTGAGGTGCTGGAAGATTGGAGGGCTGCTCATGTTGTCCCCCTGTATAAGAAGAAGAGTAGTAGAGATATTCCAGGTAACTACAGACCAGTGAGCCATGATGTCAGTGGTGGGAAAGTTGCTGGAGAAGGTGCTGAGGGATAAAATCTATTTATATTTTAAAAACAAAGGGCTTATCGGTGATAGGCAACATGGTTTTGTGCGGGGAAGATCGTACCTTACCAACTTAATAGAGTTCTTTGAGGAAGTGACCAAGTTGATAGATGAAAGGAAGGGCTGTAGATGTCATATACATGGACTTTAGTAAGGCGTTTGATGAGGTTCCCCATGGTAAAGTAATGGAGAAATTGAAATCACATGGTGTGCAGGCTGTTCTCGCTAGGTGGTTATAGAACTGGTTGAGCAACAGGAGACAGAGAGTAGTAGTTGAAGGGAGTTTCTCAAAATGGAGAAAGGTGATCAGTGGTGTTTCACAGGGATCAGTGTTGGGACCACTGTTGTTTGTAATATACCTACATGATCTGGAAGAGGGCATTGTTGGTCTGATCAGTAAGTTTGCAGATGACACAAAGATTGGTGGAGTAGCAGAAAGCATAGGGGACTGTCAAAGAATACAGAAGAATATAGATAGACTGGAGAGTTGGGCGGAGAAGTGGCAGTTGGAGTGCAATCCAGGCAAATGTGAGGTGATGCATTTTGGGAAGTCTAATTCTAGAGCGAACTATACTGTAAATGGAAGAGTCTTGGGATAATTTGATGAGCAGAGAGATCTGGGAGTTCAGGTCTATTATACCCTGAAGGTGGCTGAACAGGTGGATAGAGTGGTCAAGAAGGCATATGGTATGCTTGCCTTCATCAGATGGGGTATTGAACATAAGAACTGGTGGATCATGTTAAAATTGTACAAGACATTGGTTCTGCCGTATTTAGAATACCGTGTACAGTTCTGGTCGCCACATTACGAAAGGTATGTGGACGCTTTGGAGACCGTGCAGAGAAGGTTAGGATTGTTTTCATTAGAAAAAAGGAGATTGAGGGGGGACCTCATTGAGGTCTATAAAATCATGAAGGGTATAGACAGGGGTAGATAGAGATAATCTTTTTCCCAGGGTGAAGGATTCAATAACAAGATGTTACGCGTTCAAGGTGAGAGGTGAAAAGTTTAAGGGGTATATACATGGCAAGTACTTTACACAGAGCGTGGTAGATGCCTAGAACACATTGCCAGCAGAGGTAGTAGAAGCAGACATGGTAGATTCATTTATGGTGCGTCTGGACAGATGCATGAGTAGGTGGGGAGCAGAGGGATCCAGATGTTTAGGAATTGGGCGATAGGTTTAGATAGTGGATTTGGATCGGCTCAGGCTTGGAGGGCCAAAGGGCCTGTTCCTGGGCTGTAAATTTTCTTTGTTCTCTGCTCTTTGACTCTCCACATGTAAATATTGGATGACTTAGTGACAAGATACTGGCCTCGGCAGAGTTATTTCATGAAGGAATGAACATCCACATATGATAATTCTTTTTCCAGGCAAGAGAAGTTGATTAGACATCCTTAACAATTAAGTTATTAGAAGAACTGTTAATTAAAAATGTTGACTTTCTGTCACAAGTGTGATGGGTACTTAATCAGCAAGTGCAATAAGTTCATGATAACAAGCTTGAGGTAGAGATTGTGGTATTACTTTTGATGTTCATGGAGCAATGGTGCAAAATGCCCTCACACTTGTGACAAATCACATTATGCAGCAATTGTCACTACACCAAGTTTGTCTGCAGTTGGGTTCATGAACTGTAAAATTGGATTTTCTTTTGACTTTCTTCAGTTTTTCTCATTGTATAATTTATCTTTCATTCACTCATGGAATGTGGGTGTCACTAACTGTGCCAACATGTATTGATCCTTTTATCATGAGTTGCCCTTGAGAAGGTGATCTGAGCTGCCTTTTTAAACTGTTATAGTCCATGTGTTGTAGCTGGAATCACAATGCTGTTAGGGAGAGAATTCCAAGATTTTGATCTAACGACACTGAAGGAATGGATGTATATTTTGAAGTTAGGATGGTGAATGGCTTGGAATAGATCTTGAGGTGGTGTTCCCATATGCAGGTCAGATGGATTGGCCATGCTAAATTGCCCATAGTGTTAGGTGATTTAGTCAGAGGGAAATGAGTCTGGGTGGGTGTGGATTTGTTGAGTCAGAGGGCCTGTTTCCACACTGTAGGGACTCTAATCTGTTGCTCCTATTAGATTAGATTACATTAGATTACATTACAGTGTGGAAACAGGCCCTTCGGCCCAACAAGTCCACACCGACCCGCCAAAGCACAACCCACCCATACCCCTACATTTACCCCTTACCTAACACTACGGGCAATTTAGCATGGCCAATTCATCTGACCTGCACATCTTTGGACTGTGGGAGGAAACCGGAGCACCCGGAGGAAACCCACGCAGACACGGGGAGAATGTGTAAACTCCACAGTCAGTCACCTGAGGCGGGAATTGAAGCCGGGTCTCCGGCGCTGTGAGGCAGCAGTGCTAACCACTGTGCCACCGTGCCGCCCATCCATCCTATCCATCCAGTGGTCATGGGTTTGAAAGATTATAGAACATAGAACATAGAACAATACAGCACAGAACAGGCCCTTCGGCCCACGATGTTGTGCCGAACTTCTAACCTAGATTAAATATCCATCCATGTACCTATCCAAATGCCGCTTAAAGGTCGCCAATGATTCCGACTCTACCACTCCCACGGGCAGCGCATTCCATGCCCCCACCACTCTCTGGGTAAAGAACCCACCCCTGACATCTCCTCTATACCTTCCACCCTTCACCTTAAATTTATGTCCCCTTGTAACACTCTGTTGTACCCGGGGAAAAAGTTTCTGACTGTCTACTCTATCTATTCCTCTGATCATCTTATAAACCTCTATCAAGTCACCCCTCATCCTTCGCCGTTCCAACGAGAAAAGGCCGAGAACTCTCAACCTATCCTCGTACGACTTCCTCTCCATTCCAGGCAACATCCTGGTAAATCTTCTCTGCACCCTCTCCAAAGCTTCCACATCTTTCCTAAAGTGACGCGACCAGAACTGCACACAGTACTCCAACTGTGGCCTAACCAAAGTCCTGTACAGCTGCAACATCACTTCACGACTCTTGAATTCAATCCCTCTGCTAATGAACGATAATACTCCATAGGCCTTCTTACAAACTCTATCCACCTGAGTGGCAACCTTCAAAGATCTATGTACATAGACCCCAAGATCCCTCTGTTCCTCCACCTGACTAAGAACCCTACCATTAACCCTGTATTCCGCATTCTTATTTGTTCTTCCAAAATGGACAACCTCACACTTGGCAGGGTTGAACTCCATCTGCCACTCCTCAGCCCAGCTCTGCATCATATCTAAGTCCCTCTGCAGCCGACAACAGCCCTCCTCACTGTCCACAACTCCACCTATCTTCGTATCATCTGCAAATTTACTGACCCACCCTTCGACTCCCTCATCTAAGTCATTAATAAAAATTACAAACAGCAGAGGACCCAGAACTGATCCCTGCGGAACTCCACTTGTAACTGGGCTCCAGGCTGAATATTTACCATCTACCACCACTCTCTGCCTTCGACCGGTTAGCCAGTTTTCTATCCAATTGGCCAAATTTCCCTCTATCCCATGCCTCCTGACTTTCCGCATAAGCCTACCATGGGGAACCTTATCAAATGCCTTACTAAAATCCATGTACACTACATCCACTGCTCTACCCTCATCCACATGCTTGGTCACCTCCTCGAAGAATTCAATAAGACTTGTAAGGCAAGACCTACCCTTCACAAATCCGTGCTGGCTGTCCCTAATCAAGCAGTGTCTTTCCAGATACTCATAAATCCTATCCCTCAGTACCCTTTCCATTACTTTGCCTACCACAGAAGTAAGACTAACAGGCCTGTAATTCCTGGGGTTATCCCTATTCCCTTTTTTGAACAGGGGCACAACATTCGCTACTCTCCAGTCCCCTGGTACCACCCCCGTTGCCAGTGAAGACGAGAAGATCATTGCCAACGGTACTGCAATTTCCTCTCTTGCTTCCCACATAATCCTAGGATATATCCCGTCAGGCGCGGGGGACTTGTCTATCCTCAAGTTGTTCAAAATGTCCAACACATCTTCCTTCCTAACAGGTATCTCTTCTAGCTTACCAGTCCATTTCACACTCTCCTCTTCTACAATACGGTCCCTCTCGTTCGTAAATACTGAAGAGAAGTACTTGTTCAAGACCTCTCCTATCTCTTCCGACTCAATACACAGTCTCCCACTACTGTCCTTGATCGGACCTACCCTCGTTCTCGTCATTCTCAGGTTTCTCACATACGCATAAAATGCCTTGGGGTTATCCTTGATCCTATCCGCCAACGATTTTTCATGCCCTCTCTTAGCTCTCCTAATCCCTTTCTTCAGGTCCCTTCTGGCTATCCTGTATCCCTCCACTGCTCTGTCTGAATCCTGTTTCCTCAACCTTATGTAAGCCTCCTTCTTCCTCTTTACCAGACATTCAACCTCTCCCTCACACGACCATTTCTTTCCTGCCTGATAGGTACATACATATCATGGACACGTCATATCTGCTCTTTGAAAAAGTTCCACATTTCCACCACATCCTTCCCTGACAGCCTATGCTCCCAACGTATGCTCCTCAAATCCTGCCTTACAGCATCGTAATTTCCCTTCCCCCAATTATAAAATCTACCTTGTTGTGCGCACCTATCTCTCTCCATAACCAAGGTGAAAGTCACAGAATTGTGGTCACCATCACCAAAATGTTCACCCACTAACAAGCCCACCACTTGTCCCGGTTCATTACCGAGTACCAAATCCAATATGGCCTCCCCTCTGGTTGGACAATTTACATACTGCGTTAGAAAAGCTTCCTGGACACACTGCACAAACACCGCCCCATCCAATCTACTTGATCTAAAGAGCTTCCAATCAATATTTGGGAAGTTGAAGTCGCCCAAGACTATGACCCTGTGGCTTCTGCACCTTTCCAAAATCTGTTTCCCAATCTGTTTCTCCACATCTCTGCTGCTATTGGGGGGCCTATAGTAAACACCCAACAAGGTGACTGCACCTTTCCTATTTCTGACTTCAGCCCATACTACCTCCAGAGGCAGATCCCCCTCAAACTTCCTTTCTGCAGCCATTATACCATTTCTAATTAGCAATGCCACCCCCCCCCCCTCCTTTTTTCCCACCCTCCCTAATCTTACTGAAACACCTGTAACCAGGAACCTCCAACAGCCATTCCTGTCCCTCATCTATCCACGTTTCCGTGATGGCCACAACATCGTAGTCCCAGGTACCAATCCACGCCTTAAGTTCACCCACCTTATTTCTGATACTCCTTGCGTTGAAGTATACGCACTTGAGCCCATCTCTGTGTCCGCAAGTAGTCCCTGTCAGTGCTACCTTCTCCACAGCCTCCCTACAGTCTTGGGCATCCTGACACACAGCTAGCTTACTTGCTGGACTACAAGTCCGGATCCCATCCCCCTGCCAAATTAGTTTAAACCCTCCCGAAGAGTGCTAGCAAACCTACCCCCCAGAATATTGGTGCCCTTCTGGTTCAGGTGCAACCCGTCCTGTTTGTACAGGTCCCACCTTCCCCAGAATGCAGTCCAATTGTCCAAATATCTGAAGCCCTCCCTCCTACACCAGCCTTGCAGCCACGTGTTCAACTGCACTCTCTCCCTATTCTTTGCCTCACAGTCACGTGGCACCGGCAACAACCCAGAGATGACGACTCTGTCTGTCCTAGCTTTTAGCTTCCAGCCTAACTCCTTGAGCTCTTGAATGACCTCCCCATCCCTCTTCCTACCTATGTCGTTGGTGCCAATGTGTACCACGACTTCTGGCTGCACACCCTCCCCCTTAAGGATTCTGAAGACACGGTCTGAGACGTCTCGGACCCGAGCACCTGGGAGGCAACAAACCATCCGTGAGTCTTGCCCATGTCCACAGAACCGCCTGTCCGTCCCTCTAACTAGAGAGTCCCCTATAACTAGCGCTCTCCTCCTCTCCCCCTTTCCCTTCTGAGTCTCAGAGCCACAGACCCCTTCCATGCAGCTTACACCTGCAACGCTGTCCCCCCCAACAGTTTCCAAAGCTGTATACTTATTTTTTAGGGGAACGACCACAGGGGAACCCTACACTGCCTGCTTCTTCCCCTTCCCACCTCTAACTGTTACCCAGCTACCTCTGTTCTCCGGCGTAACTATGTCCCTGTAGCTTCTATCAATCACCCTCTCAGCCTCTCGAATAATCCTCAGTTCATCCAACTCCAGTTCCAGTTCCCTAACTCGTTCGGTGAGGATCAGGATCTGACTGCATTTCCTGCAGACGAAGTCGGCAGGAGTATCGGTGGTCACCCCTACCTCAAACATCCTGCAGGAGGAACATTCCACCGCCTGCGCTGCCATGACTGTACACTTTCTCCAAAAACAAGAACACTGAGTCAATAACACTGAGTCACTTACCTGTGGACTTTAAAGTTAGGTTAGAGGAGGAGGTTGGGAGGGAGGCCCTACGGAAGTAGGACCTGGGGTCTAGAACACACCCACTCAAATACTAATCACTTACCTTCCCAGCTATGCGCCCCAACCTCACTTCCGCTGCTCCCACTCAAATGACCGTTGGTGATTAAAGGGTGAGTATTTATACTCACAGTTCTCCTTCCCGGCTGCCCCTCTGTTTGCCGTCACTTCCTCTGCTGCTCCCGCTCTTTTTGTGAAGAGAGAAAAAAAAAACACCGCTGCCCGCTACAGGTAAGTAATTTTGAAACAAACTGTCTTACCTTAGCTGTAGTCTCCCGGGTTCGCCTTTACTCGGCCGCTGCTCCCACTCAAATTATTGAAGAAGACTTCGTGCATTTTTGCAGTGCATCTTGTAGATGGTACACACAGCTGCTACTGAGCATTATTGGTTGAGGGAGTGAATGTTCGTGGCTGGGGTGCCAATCAAATGGGCTGTTTTGTCCTGGATGGTGTCAATCTTCTTGAGTGTTGTTGGAGCTGTACCAGGCAAGTGAAGATAATTCCATCAGATCTTGACTTGTGTCTTGTAGATGGTGGACAAGCTTTATGGAGACGGGAGGTGAGTTACATGCTGCAGGATTCCTAACCTCTGAACTGCTTTTATGGCCACAGAATTCAATTTAGTGCATAAATGCAGAATTGCAGGATTGCTGCAGTGTGAAAAAAGGTTTTAAAACATACTAGCAACAATGTTTTATTCTTAAACAGGATCAAAAATTAGATTATGACACAATGTGGGTGACATGGTGGCTCAGTGGTTAGCACTGCTGCCTTACAGTGCCAGGGAGCCGGGTTCAATTCCAGCCTTGGATGACTGTCTGTGTGGTGTTTGCGCATTTTCCCTGTGTCTGTGTGAGTTTCCTCCCACAATCCAAAGATGTGCAGGTCAGGTGAATTGGCCATGCTAAATCGCCCATAATGTTAGGTGTATTTGTTATGGGTAATTGTGGGAAATGTGTCTGGGTGGGCTACTCTTCAGAGGGTTGGTGTGGACTTGTTAGGTCAAAGAGCCTGTTTCCATACTGTAGTGAACCTAATCTAAAATTGATGGAAGTTACTAAATCAAAAAGCAATACAAGTATTAACTGCAACACAGGTAGGAAGATTTTTTTTAAATTCACTCATGGGATGTGGGTGTCACTGATTAGCCAGCAATTGTGAGTATCCTCCATTGTATTTTGTGGCACTATCACCATGCTAAATCAGACAGATTCGAACAGATGTAGCAGGATTGGGCATCCATGAGGTGTTGTGGGCCATTAATAGCAGCAAACTTGTACTCCAGCAACATTCTGCAACCTCATGATTCAGCATATGCCCTATCCAACCATCACCATCAAGCGAGGGGAATCAACCGCAGCTTGATGGAGAGTGCAGCTGGGCATGTCAGAATCAGCACCAGGCATACCTAAAAATGAGGTGTCAATCTAGTGCAGCTATCAAAGGACTGCTTGAATGCCAAAGCCTTTCATTCTTTCCTTTTTGAAAACTCTCTACCTCTGATAATACTTTGAATTCTGTCAAAATTATGTTTTACAGAATCTTATACTGATCAAAATGAAGATGGTTGTCATCCCAAAACTGTTGTGTGGTTCTTCCATATTAAATGCCTTTTAGTGAAGGTAATTAAGTTTTGACTATCTCGGCCATTAGTTGGGAGTGTGGTGATGGAAAAGGTCAGCTGGTCAGGCAGCATCCAAGGAGCAGGAGAATAGACATTTCACCATAAGCCCTTCAACATAATTCCTGATGAAGGGCTTGTGCCTGAAATGTCGATTCTCCTGCTCCTTGGATGCTGCCTGACCTACCGTGCTTTTCCAGTGCCACACTCTCGACTCTGATCTTCAAGCATCTGCAGTTCTCACTTGCTCCTATCTCAGCCATTTGTTTGGATAAGTTCTTGTTGTTGGGTTATAGTGAACTAGGGAGAACTGTTCACATGTGCATGGCTGCCATTGTTGGAGAGTACGGTTTACTCTTGAAAATGGTGCTTGACTTTCAAAGAGGTATCTTGGTATTTACTCCTGGGATAAGAACAGTCTTGTCTAAATACTAGCTTAATTCCCAAGGATGGTCTCTTGGTTTGGGAGCCAATTTCAGGACTTGATATCCATTTTAAAGACAGGTTAGCTGTCCTTGTACACTATGTAACATCATTATTATACAGACCGTGACATAGATTGTCTCTTCCTTGCCATAAATTGATTATTGATTTGCACATTAATAACAGTGATTATTTAATCAGAAAACACCTATCATTTCAGCAGGATTTAGCCCAATGTTTTTTCGTGTCAACAAACAATGCCAGCTGTAGAATGATAACGATATGTGTAAAGGTGTTTTCTGTGCTGGAAAAACACAGTTTTTACATTAAATGAGAGATATTTGTGCTGGGAAAGCCCTCTTTTACACTAAGTTAGTGATATTTTTACTAGAGAATGTCCGTTTTACGCTAAGGGAGTGATATCTGTGCTGGAGATACCGAGTTTTACACAGCGTGTCGTACTTGTGCTGGGAAAGTGTATTTTACACTGAGTGGTATCTGCTGGAGGTGGTCTCTGTATTCGTTAGCATCTTGGCACTGTTGAGGGAGTCTTGCCCTTCTTTCTTCTGTTGTGTGATATATGAAGAAGCTGCACTGTCTATCTTCCTCCAGTGACTATTTATTTGGTGCATGTTAAACTGAAGGCGTTGATGATTCACAGCGACCTGTCCGGTCGCCTCTCAATTCGGTGGGAGGGTCTGCAGAGACCGCCCGATCGATGAACTAAATAAGGAGACAGTCGGGGCTGTTCTTGCTTAATGGCCAGCGGTGCTATCGCCACTAGGCTGCCCACAACCGTTCTTTCACCGAAGTGATTCAGCGTCCTCAACCGTTCTTACTCACCGAGGAATCCTGCCACAAGGTAAACCTTCTTTTCGTGTATCTCTGCAGGCGAATTCGATCACCGAAGCGAACTGGCACCTGTCCTAAAGTTGGACTTTCCTTTTTTCGGGAACTAGTTTTGTGTTTGAGCTAGAGACTGTCGCTCTGCTCAGTAACAGTTTGAAGCTTTGCAGTGCCCTGCAGATGGGGTATTAGCAAAACAGGAGGCAAGTTCTGTAATCCAAGCTCACGAGAAACTGTGAGCTTGATTTCATTGACAAGTTATCAGTATCCAATTTTATTTAGCAAGCTGAGATTCTTTCAAGTAGTTACGAAATACTGTAATTTCATTTTTTCGCTCATTCACCAGCTTTGGTTCGCAGTGAAGTCATCACCATTGCGTGCCGAATGATTATAAAACATAATTTGCAGTTTTGGCATCTCAGCTCTTCCCTCTAGATGCACTTTAGCCAGTTTATACAGAGTGGACAAGCACCAGCGTGAGTGGGTCTGAAAAGGGAGGATGATGTCTTTATTTTAAAAGTGGCACCAAGTATGAATTGGGTGTCAGGCGAGTATTTCCGTGCAAACTTTGGCAGTCGCAGACTCGTTCCCCCCACCTCCGCTGCACAGATGTGGTTGTCAGTCTAGGATCTCATGTTCTGAGCACCCACCCAACCCGCACCCCCAACACCCCCTCCCCCCCTTCCGGTTACATGCAATGAGTAGTGGCACCCAGCGCTCTTATTGCCTGGGTTATATTTTTAAAACGTTTCATTGAGAAATCTTTCAACAGATTGGCATGTAAGGGAGCTGGCTGCTGAACCAGGAAACAGAAAGCAAAACTCTGGACTGAAAATAGATGACTTATGAATGCAAATAGGTTATTTAAATGAAAACAAAGTACTACAGATATTGGAGATGTGAAGTTTGAGAAAGTGCTGGAGAGATCCAGCAGGTCTGGCAGCATCTGTGGAGAGAGAAAGTTTTTTTTTTATTTGGGGGTGTGACCAGTAGAGTAGATAAGAGTGACTAAGGTGATGTTTCGTATCTGGAGTTTCAAAAGACTTTTGGCAAGGTCCCACACAAGAGATTAGTAAGCAAAATTGAAGCTTCTGGTATCGGAGGTAATGTATTGACATGAATAGAGAAATGGTTGGCAAACAGGAAGCAGAGAATTGGACTAAATAGGTCATTTTCAGTCTGACAGGGTGCCGCAGGGTTCAGTGCTGGAATCTCAGCTCTTCACAATATGCATTAATGATTTGGATGAAGGAATTGAATGCCATATCTCCAAATTTGCAGATGACACTAAGTTGGTGGCAGTGTGCGCTTTGAGAAGGATGCTACGAGGCTGCAGGGTAACTTGGACAAATACTTGGCACCAGCAATATAATGAGGATAAATATAAGATTATTCACTTTGGTCATAAAAACAGGAAGGCAGATTATTATCTGAATGGTGGCAGTTTAGGAAACGGTGAGGTGCAACGAGACCTGGGTGTCATGGTGGAACAATGACATGCAGGTTGACATGCAGGTGCAGCAGGCAGTGAAGAATGCTAATGGATTTTGTTCTTCATAGTGAGAGGATTTGAGTATAAGAATAAGGATGCCTTGCTGCAGTTATACAAGGCCTTATGTGCAGTTTTGGTCTTCTAGTCTGAGAAAGGACATTCTTTCTATTGTGGGAATCCAGCAATGGTTCATCAGACTGATTCCTGGGATGGCAGGACTGATATACGAGGAATGACTGGGTTGACTGGGCTGGTATTCACTGGAATTTAGTAGAATGAAGGAGAGTCTCATAGAAACATATAACATCCTAATGAGACTGGACAGGCGAGATGCAGGAAAAATGTTCCCGATGTTGGCAGAAGTCCAGAACAAGGGGTTCCAGTCTAAGAATAAGGGGTAAGCCATTCAGGACTTAGATGAGGAAGAATTCCTTCACTCAGAGAATCTGTGGAATTCTCTATCACAGGAAGCTGCTGGGGCCAGTTCATTAGATATATTCAAGAGGGAGCTGGATGTGGCTAAATGAATCAAGGTGTATGGGGAGAGAGTGGGAATAAGATGCTGAGGTTGCATGGTCAGCCACGATTTTATTGAATGGTGGTACAGGCTCAAAGGGCCAAATGGCAAGAGCCTGCACTTATTTTCAATGTTTTTACGTTTAACAACTCTCCCGTATGATTTAGAGCACAAAAATCTAGAGCAAAATAGTGGTGTTAAACAGGAACAGAGACTATTTGAACGAGGTACAGATGGAAACCATAAATTAGAGAGGGATACATGTTAGAATGAGTGAAAAAGGAGGAATGGCAGATGGAGTATAAAGGGGATTGAGAAAGCAGGTGATTCAAGGTATAACTGTGAGCGAGCATGGCTGAGGACACAAGAGGGGAAGTTAGTCCCTTTAATTGAGGGCATGGATTATCTGTAAATGGCAATCAAAGGGCAAGGAAGGGCACATTGAAGAGACCTGGTGTTGAATGGGAACAATGCAATGAAAGGAGAGAGGGTTCTGTGGGCAAAATGTGTGAGGAGGAGTGAGTGCTACAGCAGGAAAGCAAGTCATTTTGTCCAGTTCTCTGTCTCCCATTGAGCCTTTCAGTCTAAGTGCTGTTGACTGACTGGTGTGCTCTCATTAGCACACTCGGGTGTGTTCTCACAGTGGGTATGCCAAACTATACTGGTTCTCCCAGCTATACTATTACTCCAAGATATAATGGCGTTCCAGGAAATACCAATGTAAAAAAGAATTGGCTCTCCATGGCATACTGCTACACTAATCTATAGTGATATACCATATGCTGGTACACTGGGCTATATTGGTACGCAGTCGTCTAATGGTATGCCATGATAATTGATGCCAAAGTTTTAAAGGAAGTAGGAAGTATCAGATGTCATAACTATATTATTCCAAAGTTCACTCTGTTGGAGAACTGGTCTTTTCATTTTGGAAAATTGTACAGGTTGCTTTGCTTTTTCAGAAAGATGAGGCAGGAGAGGTGGGGAATTCTGCACCAGTTAACACAACTTGTTGAGAAATTACTCAACATTTTAATTAAACATAGAGTGAACACTTTGAAAATCTTCAACTGATCAGGAGAGCCAGCATAGATTTGTACAGATATTGTCTGATGAATCTGATTGAATTTTGTAGATGAGCTCATTAAAATAGTAGACAAAGAAATATCTAATAATTTTATTTTTATTCATTTCCAGCAGTTAGTGATAAAGTCTTTCATAATAAACTTTGATAAAGTATAGTTTATGGAATTATGGTAAATTATTGACATTATAGGGGCTCAGTGGTTAGCACTTCTGCCTCACAGCACCAGGGTCCCAGGTTTGATTCCAGCTTCGGGCGACTGTCTGTGTGGAGTTTGCACATTCTGTGTCTGCATGGGTTTCCTCTGGGTGCTCCAGTTTCCTCCCACAGTCCAAAAATGTGCAGGTCAGGTGAATTGGCCATGGTAAATTGCCCATAGTGTTAGGTGCATTAGTCAGAGGGAAATGGGTATGGGTGGGTTACTCTTTGGAGGGTCAGTGTGGACTGGTTGGGCCGAAGGACCTGTTTCCACACTGTAGGTAATCTAATCTATTAACACAAAAAATGTGGATGACTGATAGGAGAGAGAGCATTGTTATAGCCGTGATATGGCTAGTGGTGTCCCATGAGGATCTTTGGTGGGGCCTCAGCAATTCACTGTATTTAATAGTTGCTTAATGAATGGAATAGAAAGCCATATCCCCAAGTTTGCTGATGACATAAAATAGGCAGTAGTTGAAGTAAAGAAGATAGAAGTGTAAAGTTACAAAGTGATTCAGTGGATGGGAAAAGATGGGGCAAATGGATTTCAGTGTAACCATTGTTAGGTTATCTACTTTGGAACTACAAAGGATAGAAAGCACACTTCCAATTGATGAAATACCAGAAACTGTAGAGGTCCAAGGACACTTAGAAGGTCATGTACATAGTTATTAAAATGTCACAAACAGGTATACAATTATATCCAGGAGACTATCGAAATGCAAGCCTTTGTACTTGAGGCAGTGATGGTTGAAGTATCTCTTTTCAAATAGAGAAGTACTTCTAAATTTAAATTATGATGATATGTGATGCTTATAATTAATATCAATTGTATCTTAATAAGCTTTCATGGCAACATGTATCACCTTTCCCACCGCTCCCAGTGTTTGTCCATAAGTACTAATTCCTGTGGGAAACACTCAATCCATTTGTATGTATGCCTACCAACTGAAATTTCAACATATCTCCTAGACCACCTGAAAAACCTCCACTGTTTGAGATCCATTGGTCATAAGGATGAGAATATAAAGCACCAGGAGAAAGATAACAAATAGTGTTTCATCCACACCTAGATCACAGTTTAAAATGTTTCTGACACCACTCCTTAGGAAGAGTATAGTAGTCTCGATGGGAGTGCAGCATAGATTTAACAGAATCCTTCCTGAATTTCAGGGATTAATTTACAAGGAGAGCTCATACAGATTAGGGTTGTATGTTCTGGAGAGAGCCAAGGGTTATTGAAGGCACTGGGCCTTCAATTTGATCAAAAGAACTGTCAAAGTAGGTAGACAGAAGCTTTCATGTCAGGACTATGGAGAATAGCCTAAATGCTGAAGACAAGTATTTCAAAAATGGTTAGGAGATACTTCAAGGCAAGGCTGGCAGAGATTTAGCACTATCTTCCACCAATGACAGTAGATACTGGGTCATTTGTTAAGTCTGAGAGAGAGAGATTTTCATAAACTAAGATATGAAAGGATTTGGGATATGAAGGTGAATATATAGTTAGGTCACAGGTAAATCAAAATCTTAGTAGATGGCAGTACAGGCCTAAGAGACTAAATTACCTCTTATTGATCCTAAATATCCTAATATTGTTGAATTAACATCTCATGTTAAATTGATATTTCATGGCATATTGTGTGCTGTGGGATCACAGAAAATAGTAGGGAGAGTAGGTTATTTAGCCCTTTTGTGCCTGTTCTGTCATTCAACCCAATACCCCCGTTCCTGCTTTCTCCCCAAATCCTTTAATTTCCTAGTCCTAAGAACTTATCTAACCTTTTTCCTTCTTGAAAACATTCAATAGTTTGGTTGCAACCTCTTTCTGTGACAGGGAATTTGCCACTTACCACTCTCCAGATGAAGAAAGTTCTCCTCATCTCAGTCGACTGGTTTTGTTTGAGATGCAGAGTGAAGCCAACATCATGGGTTCAATTCCCATATGAGTTGAGGTCACTTTGAAAGTCTCTCAAGTCTCTAACAAGAGACAAACCCTATTGCCCTCTGGAACTGTGGTGACTTTACCTTACCTTTTACTGTAAACTCCATTGAACAAACTCCTAATTTATCAAGAATGTCAGTCTTGTTATTCCGAGAATGAGTCTGGTAAACCTTTGTTGTGCTTGTTCCATAGCCAGAACACCCTTCCTCAGATAAGGAGAGCAAAACCGCATACACACAATACTCTAGGACCTCACCCAAGTATGATACAACTGCACCAAGTGTCTATGGTATACTAATAGAACTGGTGTATTGGTATGCCAAGGCATATTAGTATGCTGGGGAATATTGATATACCTGGCATACTGGTACTCCAATGCTAGTTTACATGGGTGCTTTAGCTCCAACTAGAAAGTATTATCAAAGTTACTTTGAGCTGCACGGGTTGGATTGCATTTGGGAAAAGTAAGGTTTCTAGTTTCAGTTTCAGCGCTGGGCCTTCAATGCTTACGAAAAAGAGGTTGTTTCTACTGGTAACCAAAAGAGCAGTGAATGGGTGGTCTTGCACTATCTTGTGAAATCACAACATTATCAGCTCCCTTTCTGCTGGAAAACTCAGACTTGCAATCCTGTTCAAATCACTCAATTGGAATTCCTGGTGTCAATCTCCCTTAGGCTGTCCAAGAAATTCAAGAAAAGGAGATATCTGAAAGACAGTCAAAATAAGACACAATCCTTTAAAAAGGTGGACAGTTGGTCACCCTGGATATTCTGAAGGAAGTTGATCCATTAAGACTGCTCTGCGAACAGTTTGGTCACCTCTATGGTGGGCGGCACGGTCGCACAGTGGTTAGCACTGTTGCCTCACAGCGCCTGAGACCCGGGTTCAATTCCTACCTCAGGCGACTGACTGTGTGGAGTTTGCACATTCTCCCTGTGTCTGCGTGGGTTTCCTCCGGGTGCTCCAGTTTCCTCCCACAGTCCAAAAAAATGTACGGATTAGGTGAATTGGCCATGCTAAATTGTCCGTAGTGTTAGGTGAAGGGGTGAAATGTAGGAGAATAGGTCTGGGTGGGTTGCGCTTCGGTGGGTAGGTGTGGACTTGTTGGGCTGAAGGGCCTGTTTCCACACTGTAAGTAATCTAATCTAAAATGCAGTCTTAGTGAAAAGAATTGACAGCGATGTCCTTGTCACCACCCAGCCTTCCAGCAAACCGCTGATACCTCTCCTCATCCTCCATCATTTCTCCTGAATTACTTAGTGATCCAAATCAATAAACCGCTTTGTTCCTTAAGCAATATTGGACCCAAGGAGTACACTTGGTTGGTGTCAAACTGATCTTTCAACTTCATGACTGTGTTGAAGAGTTGTTACATGTGTAGACCTAAAATGGCTTTGAAAACGTTGTAACTGAAAACCATGCAAACACAGCAAGCTATCTTTAATTACAGAGCAGGAAGCCGGATGCAGTGAAGATGAGAGCAGTAGGTTGGGAGAGAACACATTTCTCATGGCTTTGCAATAAATCATCATTTTTATTTAAGTATATATTGATCTGATATCACTGACTGCTACATTCCAGTTTCTTTTTATTTGTAATTGACCCCAACCAATGTTTAACCATGGTTTGCTCCTGAATGATTGATTAGATATTAACATGGTGCATGAGAATTTAAAATAATTCCACCCAGCTTTTATTACAGTGACGGTATTGATTCATTCTGATGGAACCTAAACCTCTGATCTGTGTTGAACAGTTCTTGTGGTGGTAAATCTGCTTTCAAGCCATTCATGTCTCATTGTTATGCTTTTGACCAAAAATCCTACAAATGTAATTGTTGTCTGAAGTCAGCAAATATAACAAAAACAAATCCAGCTTTCCCATACCAGATCTGTACTCTGAACACCAACTCTGATTAGAGCTAATTATGAGAATAATGAAAATGGTATTTCTCTCAAGAATCAGAAATCTGAGAATTATTTATTGGCATCCAAAATGTGGAAAGGCTTCTGCTGAGCTCTGATGTTTGAAATATCTCATTGATTTGTCTTTCAGAGTCAAGAACCTGTGATTAAAATATCTATATCTGGCTGTGGTTAAACAGTGACAAATTATTTGCATGTTGCTCAATACAAAATCCCTTTCTATTTTTATTGTGTTTTTAACTACACAACGTCATTGCCCAGGGAATTAATTCAAAATCTTAGTGCACTGATTCTTTTTGTGTTTAAACAGAAAGCTCAAAGTTCTGTGAGGCATTACAGCTTGTCTCAAAGCTCTCACATACTGCGCTCAGATTTTATCTTGTCGATGGTCTGGCGCAAACAAATAGCTAGTTGAAGCAAAAGTCTGTTTGCCCCTTATTACCATAATCAAGTGACTGATGTTTTGGTCAGCATTTCTCCACATCCTTGTCTGGAGTGACTGCACTATTTGTCACTTAGTGGTTTGCCTGGGTGATCCAACTGAAAGGTTACAAGTGGAAGATTGAAGTCAATGAGCTCTTGTAATGAAAATCAGTCATTCTGTTTGTCGTATACCAGTCATATAGATTGACCCCACAAGACACACTACTCACAGATCTGTGTTCAGGGTTTTTTGCAGCTATTTGCTTATCATTTGGCATGCTATTTTCACAGTGTATTTACATATTAACAGCACGTGGTATAGAGTGTTTCATTCAACACCCTGTGAATGAATAACCCACTATTAGTATCCCAAAGCATCCAGAAAGTGGTTTTGGTTTGTCTGTGTATGTATGTATATCTCTTACTACAACCACATGAGGAGGAGGAGTCAGCTCCTTCTTTATAACCTCTTGAGTTGGCCACTACAAAGATTTTAAAACTTTTTTTTAGCTGTAGCTATCACATAATTGTTACGATACGGGGTAAACCCCTCTGCTAATTTAAACCACCCTATGCTGTAATCTGTTACAATTCAAGAGGCAAAGAATTATCCCAGAGGTCACTAGTTACAGTAAAAATTAACAACTTTATTATTTAAGTCCAACAGAGAATATTAAAGCCAACAATTATTTACAACTCCTCTCTCTTAAATCTCTCTTTTACCTTCCACTTTACAATACTAATCTGATTAAAACATCCTGATTAAAATTTACAAAAAAAAATCCCGTTTCAAAACTAGTCAGTTTTGCCGAATTTCCTCTGCAAATTTTCTCCAGGTTGGTTTTGATGTTTTGCTGTGCAAAGTCTTCCTGAGACAGGTTTCTCTTCGAGAGCTCTGAGCTAGCAGCCTACATTTGTTGGTCTTTTGGCAGTTCTCCCACAACTGTTCAAAAATGTCTGGTTTTATACCCCAAAACATCAGATTGTTTCATTGGTTTTAATATTATCAAGATACTAAATTCAAACTTCATTGGATTTTGGTGTCTTGGGGCATAATTTAAACTGTTTTGCCGAATTTGAATTTGTTTTTGTCTCATGGCAACCCATCTGCTGCTAGCTGTTTTGACCAAGTGTTACATTGTCACCCTGTTCAGAGCACTTTGTGCTGTGTACAGCAGGCCTTGCTAGCTTTTTAACTCTCTTAAAGGTATAGGACCTCTACGCCTTCATAGCACAATTAACATGCCAAAATTAAGGCACCCACTGCAAAATTTTCTTCCGTGCAAGAAAGGAGAATTTTGTTAGTTGCTCACCCTGGGAAAGATAATAAGGTGCACCATTAAAAACAGATAAAACACACAAACACAGTGATAGAGGTTGATAAGGGGTGGGAGGTGGGGGTGGAGGTTGTGTATACATTAGAAAAATAAACAAGATCCAGTTTAAAAGGTTCTTGGAGTCTTTTGCATTGTTATAGTTAAACCTGACACCGTGACTGTTAGATGATGTTTTCTATTCTCAACAGCAGCAAAATTTGTGTGTATGTGTGTAGGTGTATATGTGTCTTTATGTGTGTGTTGTGAATGTGTGTCTGTATGGAAATGCATGTGTATGTGTCTGTATGAGCATAAACTTTTGGCTGAGTATGTATGTTTGTTTGTGTGAGTGTGAGTATGTGTGGATCTTTATATTTACAAGTAACGGCTATCTTTTGTTGTGCATCTATCTGTGTGTATTTGTATCCTTGTATTGATGAATTGCATGTGTGCAAACCTTGTTCTACATCTGTTCTAAACTGTGCTGATTTCTCCAGGTCTCTGCATATTTTCTGGCTATTGTTCTTATGAATTGAAGGAGAAATGAAGCACGTGGCATTTTGGATTGCCTTCCTTTGGGTGACGATTCTGATTCACATAATCTGCGGGAAGTTTGTTAATAAACGAGCAGGTATGACTCACAATTCCATTGCCTCCACAATTACAATGTATCTGCCATCTTTTTCTATGTGCGTTTATAATAATTATCATCCTGTATTGTCACTATATCTAAGCTGTTTAAATTAAAAAAAATCACATTCTTGAATAGTCATTTATTAAGAAAGGCAGTCTACATAAAGATAAAATCCTTGATTAGTTTGCAATGAAGAATGAACTAGAATTATTGGACTTGTTTAAAATTGAAGCTGTCTTGATAGCTACATGTTATGTTCTCAGCCAGTTACACTCGTTTCCATATGTTGCCCAATGGTTTTTGACTTCTTACTACCACAGTTTATCACTTGATACCGAGTCACTGTGACCACATTTTGACAAGAGATAGAAGATTGTTTACAGAAGCTAGCTTTTGCAACTTTCATAAGATTGATATCTGTGCTTGACAAAGTTTAAAAGGTCTCTATGTAGCCTGCTAATCTTCTAAAATTCATGTGCAATCTTGCCAATGTAAGCAGAGAGCTAATGAAGCAGTTGCCTTCTCATGTCATCATTGCCCAATAATTCTGTTTTCATTTCTCTCCAGAATTCAGTTTCCTTTAACCACACAGCAGTATAAAGCACACAGTATAACTTACAACTCATGATTCACCAACATTCTTAGTAGTACCCAGTCCCAAAAATGGATGGCAAGAAAGCCCTCTGGGACAATCTGTTAGCAAGACATGATCCATTTTCCAGCACTGAGTCCCTTATATTTTAAATATAAATATAGATAATAGCACATTATTAATGATTCAGTATGTTATATGTGGAGTAAAGGATTAACGGTAGGTATTTTCCAGTGCAAGTAATCACATATCTCTGGAGTAGGTGGGGTGTGAACATGGGCCTACTGACTCAGTGCTCAAGACAGTACTACAACTTTACAAGAGCCCTAAGTTAACTCTACACTTACTCTAATAGCAGCTATTCAGCATACTTGTATGGAGTTATGTCATGATAATGTTAAAATCAGATGGAGCAAAGACCCATTTGTAGAGTCGCAGACCAGCTCTCTCCTACCCTCTCCAGTATACTGCGTTATGTTTAATTAAGCTTGTTAATGTTAACTCACTTGATTTTTTTTATTCTTTCCGTAAAATGGGCATTACTGCCTTGGCTAGCATTTATTGTTTATTGCTAGTTGCCTTTGTCAAGTTGGTGAGCTGCCTTCTTGAACCACTATAGTTCATAGTGATATTGTGTGATAGTTCATAGTAGTGATATAGGGACACTCACAATGCTATTAGGGAGGTAGTTCCAGGATTTTGACTCAGCAACACTGAAGGAAACCCAATGCAGCCGTTCAAGAAGGAAGCTCACCACCACTTTCTCCAGGGTAATTGAAGATGGATAATTAGAAATTACTTTTTATTTAGTTATCATTGAAAATCAATTATCGACACATTGTCAACGACCTCAGTTTTTCCTTTATTTTCAAGATTTACTCTATACCAAATTGTTTCTTGAACTTTCAACATGATATTTGTTATGTCTAAGAGCTCAGCATTATAGGACACTGATAAGCTTAAGCTCCAGATCCCAGACCTTTCTGAACACATTCTAGGCCACAGGACTCTCCAAGACTCTTCCATTCTATAGGTACTCCATCCTGTTGTTTGGCCCCGGGTTTCCTATATTCACTGCTAACATTGCAGCTGTGTACACTCTTGTTTATAGAACATAAACTTCTCACATTGAGGTGATTCCCAGTCTTCTCATTCCATCATCTTCTGAGACCTCAAGTACTTATGTTCCAAACTTGGGAGTCACTCTCTGTTTGCCTTCCTTAAGCCCAGTCCATTCTAATATAGATAAAGACTTATGGAAAAATATGTTTCAAAATAAAAGTGACTGAGATTCATTTAATTCTCAAATAAAAATTTACAGAAAGAGTTCAACATAAAAAAGTAAAGTGGATGTTTACAACAGGAGAGACAATTTTGATCCGTTTGACAAAGTGAATTAAATTAATCTCCATTAATACTCATTACTAGTGGTGGACAATATTCATTGAGATCTTTTCTTAACTTATAGTCACATGTTTTTGGGAAGTATATTTAAGATTCACATTAACCCACAATATTTGGATGTACTTCATGCATGAGCCCATGTTTGGCACACAATGAGCTCACCACATAGTGAGACTAAGTCCTACTCATTTGCGTTTGATGAATGGTCTTTAGCTTGAGGTTTGAATCTACTTAATTGAGTTACACTGCTAGCAGCTGGTCCCTGTGGGCATGTGTTGTGTTTCAAAAGGACTTTTGGGAAGCACTCACTCTCTAACAGAGGATGTGACTCTTCTGAAGACAAACTCACTCTGTAACAGTACAGGCTTGAAAACCATTAAGTGGGTAATGGATATTCATCAGCAGTTATTTATATAGATTGACTATATTTCAAGACATTGCAATTTGTTCCACAGATGCAAAATATATCATGAAAAAGTAAATACTTGTATTTGGGTTTAACATTAGATAGTTTCACTTTTCAAATGAAAATAAATACTGTATTTTCTGGAAAACTTTGATTGTTAGGGCCAGCTTTGTGGCCTTGATTGTCCACAAGGAATTAATAGATCATAAATAAGAGAAGAAGGCAAGCACGGGTAGGGAGATGTGAACAGGGAGCAAAGTGGAGAAAGAGTTGAAATATTCTGCCATGGGTGCTCATTGCATGGAAAGAAGATTAATGCTGTACAAGGGAGAACAAGGAAGAATATATAATTGTTATGAAAGCAAAATACTGCAAATGCTGTCAATCTGAAACAAAAATGACAAATCCAGTGACCCTTCTTTAGAACTGACTGACAGTGGTTCGAAGTAGATGGTGGTATTGAAGGGTTCACCAGTGGCCACTATAATATTTTCTGGGTCTTAGATAAGCTCCCTTATTTGAGCTTATTCCTGTTGAACTTAATGGACCTTGCATGATGCTGACTGCAATCCATTCTCTCCAAAATTGCCAATAGCTTTCTAATTTTGTCACTAGACAGTCATTCTTTTAAAATTCATGAATTCATGGGATGTGGGCATCACTGACTGGGCCAGCCTGTATTGCTCATCTCTAGTTGGCCTTTAGAAGGTGATAATAGGAACATAGGAACAGGAGCAAGTCATTGAGCCCCTCAAACTTGTTCCACCATTCAATGAGATCATTATTAATCTGTGATCTAACTCCATCTACCTGCCTTTGGCCCATATAACTTAATACCTTTGCTTCACAAAACTTTATGTACCTAAGATTTGAAATTAACAACTGGTCTAAAAGCAACTGCCATTTGTGTAAGTGAGTTCCAAAAATCTATCACATTTTGTGTGTAGAAGTCCTTCCTACTATCTCTGCTGAGCACTCTGTCCCTCATTCTCAGACTATGCCCTGTAGGATATATGACTTACTGTCTGTTCAGAGCATTGATTTGGATATCAACTATATTTTCACAGCATTGCTCCCCACTAATGCCAATCAAAACTAATTCAAAAAGATGAACTTTTGCCAAGACAGACCTGCCAAGGGGAAGTGATGGCCTGGCGGTGTTCTTGCTGCACTATTGATCCTGAAACCTGGGTAATATTCTGGGGACCAGGTTTGAATCCCACAATAGTGAAATCTGAATAAACAAAAATCTGGAATTAAAACTCTAATTGTGACCATGAAACCATTTTTAGGGAAAAGCCCATCGGTCATGAATCTCCTTTAGGGAAGGAAGCTGCTGGCCTATGTGTGATCCTAGACCCTCAACAATACAGTTGACTCTTAACTGTCCTTAGGCAATTAGTGATGGACTATAAATTCTGGCACTGCCAATGATGCCCATGTGTGTGAATTAATTAAAAATAATCATAAACACTGACAATATTAAGCAGAAACCTCACTTGCTCTTACCCCAACACTGGTGGCCAGCCCACCAAATACTTTGGCCCCACATTCCAGTATTCTCCCTGTGTCTGCGTGGGTTTCCTCCGGGTGCTCCGGTTTCCTTCCACAGTCCAAAGATGTGCAGGTTAGGTGATTTGGCCATGCTAAATTGCCCGTAGTGTTAGGTAAGGGGTAAATGTAGGGGTATGGGTGGGTTATGCTTCAGCGGGTCGGTGTGGACTTGTTGGGCCAAACTGTAATGTAATCTAATGTAATCTAATCTAAAAAATCCCTCCCTCTCTTCCATTTTGATCAAAGTCCACTTCTTAGAGCAAACTTTTGATTCATGATATCTCAATCTTTCATTTAGCATCCATTTTCTTTTCAATCCAGTTTTGTGTATCTTCAGGATTATCCGCAGGAAGTTACATGTCAACTCCACCACCAAGTTGCACTTATGTAGCACCTCCCATGCAGTAAAACATCCTTAAGACACATCGTAGACACAAAATCAGGCACGCAAGGAGATTTTGTTTGGCAGTTGACCAAAACTTGACCAATGACATTAGTTTTTGAGGACCAGAATAGATAGTCGCAAACTCAGGACAGGACGAATTTCTTCTCTAAGGGTAGCAAATCTGTGGAATTTCTTTTACAGCAGAGAGATGTAGGGACTGCATCATTATGTATATTCAAAATTGAGATAAAGGTTTAATCAATAAGGGGACCAGGAGCCAAATCAGGAGCGGCATTGTGGGTTATCAGATCAGCCATGATCTTGTTGAATAGCAGAGCAAACTTGCTGGGCAGAATAGCGTATTTTTGCTCCAATGTCTTGTGGTCTTATAAGGCTGGGTGTTTTGAACTCACATGGAATCTAGTGCTCTACATTCAGATGCTGTTGCTAAGAGACATCATGTGGACGAGAAATAGGAGGGTGGGGGGTGGGGGCGGGTAAGTATTGATCCTTAGGGTACACCAGAATTAACAGTGAAAATATCTCACTGCAGATGAATGAAAAAGAAAAATGCTGTGGATGCTGGAGATCTGAAATTAAAATTGAGAGTGCAGCAAACACACAAGGTCTAGCAATCCTTCTCAAGGGCAATTAGGGATTGGCTGTAAATGTCAGCTGTCTATCAATACCCACATGGATAAAAACAAGAAATAGCGTTGACAATTCAGGTCAAGTGACTTTTCATCAGAACTAGCATTTTCTGTGCATATGGGTGAAACCAAGCTATTGCAGCTCTCCTCCAGGGCAATAGATGTGGGAAGAGGATGACAAGGACTTCCATGCGAGAAGCTTCCAATAAGTCAAGAAGGATGTGCTCCTCCCTCTGAGCCAGGAGACCCAGGTTTAAATTATAGGAGTTGGGAAGTCATGTTGCAGCAGTTCAGGACATTGGTTAGACCACTTTTGTAAGATTGCATGTAATTCTGGTCTCCTTCCTATCGGAAGAATGTTGTGAAACTCAAAAAGGTTCAGAAAAGATTTACAAGTATGTTACCAGACTTGGAGGGTTTGAGCTAGAGGGAGAGGCTGAACAAATTGGGTCTGTTTTCCCTGGATCGCGTAAATAGACAAGGTCTTTTCCCTGAGATGGGGGAGTCCAGAACTAGAAGGCATAGGTTTAGGGTGAGAGGGGCAAGATTTAAAAGGGACTTAGGGGGCAATATTTTCAGGCAGAGGTGATGGATTTATGGAATGAGCTGTCAGGTAGTGGATGGATATATGAATAGGAAGGGTTTAGCTGGATAGGGGCCAAGTGCTGGCAAATAGGACTAGATTGGTTTGGATGTCTGGTCAGTATAGATGAGTTGGACCAAAAGATCTCTTTCTGTGCTATACATCACTATGACTCTATGACTATCTGTTTCAGAAGAACGGCATGACCAATGAGAACTGGTTGATTAGAAAAATATCTACAAAGGATACAATTCACAGAGGATGTCATTTGTGAATTGATAAAGGCCTGTTTCACTTCAATGGAAGAGGGGAAGTTTATTGGAGATGGTGAAGCAAGAAGTTGCTGGAGGCATGGGCCTAGATTTTAGAGGCCGCAGCTTGTTAAAGATATTCATTCAAATAAATTACTAAAATCTTTTAGTTGCCATTATCTCTTTCAAATCCAGAATTGCATCTCTTGAACTGATCACTGCTTGTAATATCTACCTGGTGCACTGATACTTATGCTGATTATTATTTAATGGAGGGAGTTTCTTTTCTTCTTTCCTGATTTATATTAATGATTTAGATCTTGATGTGCAGTGGACAATTTACAAGTTAACATCTGACATTAAACATGGAAAAATTGTAAATCATAAAGAGGAATGTGTGGAAGTCCAAAAGTACATTGGGAGAATGATGCTGAGGGCAGGAGCTGGCAAGTGACATTCAATGCCGATGGGTGTGAGACGATGAACTTTGTTAGAAAGAACATTGAAAGACAATATGAAACAAGGGTAAAATTCTGAAGGGAGTGCAGGTGCAAGTGGGCCTGTGTGAACATGTGCCAAGATCATTGAAGGTAGCAGGACAGATGGAAAAAGCAGTTAATAAAGCATGCAATGTTCTTTGCTTTATTGTTAGGGGCATTGAGTAGAAGATCAAGGAGATGGTGTTGATTTCGTACAAGACACTGGTTCGATCTCAGCTGGAATATTGTGTGCAGTTGTGGGTACCACATTATAGAAACGATTTGAACAGTTTGGAGAGAGTGTAGACGAAATTTACAAGAATGGTTCCAGGAATGAAAAACTTCAGTTCAGGATTGATTGAAAAATTTGGGACTGTTCTCCTTGGTGAGAAGAAGGTTAATTGGAGATTTGATACAAGTTTTCAAAGTCATGAGCAACATGAGTAGAGTAGATAGGGAGAGGTTTCTCCAGCTCGTAAAAGCAAAAGTGTTAAGAAAATGCTCTATCATCCAATGAAGATATGAAAATGTGCCTGGAAATGTGCTGGAGCCAGATTCAATGGAGGCATTTAAGAGAATATTGGTTGTTTATTAAGATATAACTTGTGTGAAGGGATATGAGAAAAGGCAGGAGAATAGCACTAGGTAATAGAATCGGTGCAGGCATAACGTGCCAAATGGTCTCCTCCTGCACCTTAACAAATCTGAGATTCTGTAAAAGAGCTAGAAACTGTCTGTCAATGTTGGTTTAAGAATCACAATTGAAATATATTTGTATGGAGTGAAGCCATCAAATACGTCTTCAAAACATTTGCAACACTTGAACCCAATGCATTCAGGTGTACATCTAAAATAGTAATCTCTCATTACTCTTCAAATGTTTACATATTTTGATATTCATTCCAATTTCAACCATTTGCTGTGGGAGGAGGTAGGTCTCACCGGAGCCAGTTTGATAGAATACAAGTACATCACTGATAAACGATGGGAGAACAGCAGAATGTGCTCAGTCAATCCTGCAGGGTTGTTTTTGAAATTAGATCTAAGGTTTGTGACCCAGTGTCCGTAAATATGAAGCAGCTCATTCAAACAGTCACGTCTGTTGATGCCACCAGTTCAGAATCAACAGCTGCACAACCTGGGTTGATTTATTTTTTGCCAGTGACTTTGTGGGGAGGGCTTTCCCTTGTGTTGTGAATGAGTTGGTTCTCTAAACCCAATGACTTCAATGTTTGAAAGCTGCAGACATTTCCATCCAGACTCTGTAAAAATGTAATAAGGGATCTCTGGCCCTTGCTGTATGCTATGCTTTGTGCTGTGTGCTGGATGGATAGCTACTTGTTCAGGTGTCGGTGGGGGAGAAATATTTCCAAAATATTTCACAGTCCTGATGCCATGTTGGCTGTCAGTATGGCCTTCAGTCTTCCCATTTGAGCTACAGCCTCTCTGATGGGCTGTCTCTGCATCTGCCAGACATTGAAGACATCAGGCATGTTCCAGCCACCTGCCGGCCCAATCAGAAGGCCTAAATCATTGCAAGGATGACAGCCTTACCAACAGTGGTGAGCGCTGCCACCACAGGACAGGGACTGCATGGGAACCTCATCTTGATATTGGCGGTGCCCCCTCCTCAGGGGTGACTTGCCACTCGCTAATATCTGCATCACAATGGAGGCAGAGCTGGAAAGAAGCCTTGTGGTTACCGGCCGAGGCTCTGCACAATGCCCTCCAGGCCCTTGTGGAGCTTTGGCATCTGTTTGGGTCTGCCACTGGGATCTTTCCGGAGGTTTTCCACAGTCAGCTCACAACTGGCCATTTGTAAGTTGACAATCCCATTGCTGGTCGCTTTCATTAGTGTCTCTCTGTTCCCAGTTTTTTTTTAACAGTCTGCACCAAAAAGAATTTTTATTTTAAAATGATTTTTGAAAAAAATGTATTTTTGTTTTATAATGTCTAACATAAGGCACTTTGAATGACATCTTTGTTGGATCTGGTTTCTTGTTCACTCAGTTTGAACCTACATAGAACCTTTAGGGTGCAGAGTGGCTACTCTACAATTAGGAAGCATTTGGTTTAGTTTGAGAAAGATTGGGGTCTGCATAATGGATAGTTTCTTCCAAGTATAACTTTTTACTTGATTATAGCTTTTAGTATTGATTATAGCTTTTTACATTATATTCCTAACCATTTTCCAATATGAAAATGACTTTTCAAAGTCTTCTATGTTTACTTTGAACATTATTTCTTGATCTGAGATCTCTACATGCCTCCAATTCTGTCCTTCTATTAATGTTCAATTCTCCTCACTCCATGATTTGTGGCTGTGCTGCCTGGGATCCTTAACTCTGAGATTCTCTCCCTCACCTTTCCACATCCCTCTCTATTAATTATCTTCTTTAAGATACATGTTAACATGTCATGCATGTTAATATTTGGCTAAAGGCAAAATATGGCAGATGCTGGAAATGTGAAACAAACACTGACAATGTTGGAGAAACTCACCAGATCTGGCAGTATCTATGAACAGTGAAACAGAGTTGATGTTTCTAGTCTGAATTTCTATTTTTAGAATTTTTATTCAGAACTGAAAAGTGTTGGAAATGATTTTAATACATTGACAGAATACATTGAGGCTGAGTGCAAAAAGGAGAAAGTGAAGTCTGCAGATGCTGGAGATCAGAGCTGGAAATGTGTTGCTGGAAAAGCGCAGCAGGTCAGGCAGCATCCAGGGAACAGGAGAATCGACGTTTCGGGCATAAGCCTGAAGAAGGGCTCATGCCCGAAACGTCGATTCTCCTGTTCCCTGGATGCTGCCTGACCTGCTGCGCTTTTCCAGCAACACATTTCCAGCTGAGTGCAGAAAGCAAAGCGGTAGTTACTGGTGGAGAAAGAAAAATGGCTGCATAATGGGTGTAAATTAACTTGTGAAAAGGTGGGAGTAGGTTAAAAAAGGTAAGTCTGTTGGGATTGTGGGATGGGAGGGTGGGAAGGTGGTATGGGTAGGTAAGGAAAATGGAGAACAGCCATAATGTGATCTGTTTCTGAAGTTATTGAAATTGATTTTGAAACTGCTGGGCTGGAAAGTATCTAAGGTGAAAAAGAAGTGTTGAGTACTTGGTTACTTGTCCTCAGATATCTTTGTAGTATGCAGGTAATAAGGAAGGCAAATGGAATTCTGGCATTTATTGTAAAAAGGATAGAGGATAAAAATAGGCTTAAAAAAAGTGTTGCTTCAAATGTACAAGGCATTAGTGAAACTACAACAGGGATATTCTGCACAATTTTGGACCCCTGACTTGAGGGGGGCTGTAGTTACATTAGAGGTTCACTAGAATGATTCCAGAGATTTCTTGTCTTATGAAAAGAGATTGAGCAGTTTAGGCCTATAGTCTTTGGTGTTTGGAAGAAAGGGAGATCTAATTGAAGTATATAAGGTGCTAAAGGGGATTGACAAAATAGGTGTTGAAAGTATGTTTCATCATATGGGGCAATCTAGAACGGAGGTCATAATTTTAGGATGTGGCAGACATCAACAGAAATGAGGAGGAGTTACTTCTCTCAAAGGGTCTTGAATCTATGGAATTCACGAGCCCATATTGCAGTGGATGCTGGGACATTGAGTAAATTTAAGCAGGTAATAGATAGATTTTTAAAAATTAGTCACAGGTTGAAGCGTTTTGGAGAGTGGGCAGGAAACTGGAGTTGAAGCCAAGATGAGATCAGCTGTGGTCATACTGAATGGCAGAGCAAGATCCAGCGGCTACTCCTGCTCTTAGTTCTTATGTTATTATGTTCTTATGTGGCTTAGTGCCAAACTTTGCTGGCGACGGTCCTGTGAGGGATACTTTACGTTGTTTAAGGTCCTCTATAAATTAATGTTCATATTCCCAAGCGGATGGGCAGTTCTGTGAAAATGGATTCAGCATAGATGTGAAATGAAAACTGTCAATGCATTTTGCAAATTCTCTAGTTGGATATGTTTGAAAAACATGGAAGATATATTTTGTGAAGTTAAAGGTTCATCATATTATTTTACTGAATATAGTTAGAGCAGGAGTGTAGGAGGCGAGGTGAAATTATTGTGAATAAAATCTGGAAGTGTTGGAAACACACAGCAAGTCAGTCATCATCCCCAGATAACCACAGACAAGTTAAAGTTTCAGTCAAATTTGGAAAGCTTCTTTTAAAATAAAGACTTGTTCATGTCTGGGATTGTTCAGGTAAAAGCCAGGGGTAGGATGCTCCTGGTCCTCCTTATCCCTGAACTTCTTGTGGCTAAGCTTCTGATAGGGCTGGCACCATCTGAGCCTTAAATGGGAACTGCATTTAAAATGTTGTTGGTGTTCCAGATATAGGTACATGGACACTCGGGCATCATTGAAAATAGATTGCCACTTCTCTGGGGCAGACAGCATTCCCCTATGCCTGGATTCAGGCAAGCTCAACTGGTCATCAGAGAACAGGAATTCAGTGCGAACACCCTCTTTCCATTTTAACCTTTTACCTGTTTCTATGAGAATGGACTGAGTTTAAAATTTCCTTTCTGTTAGTATACTTAAAACCATGAGAGGATAGACAGTACATGGTTGGACAAAGGAATTAGATTACTTACAGTGTGGAAACAGGCCCTTCGGTCCAACAAGTCCACACCGCCCCGCCGAAGCACAACCCACCCATACCCCTACATTTACCCCTTACCTAACACTACAGTCAATTTAGCATGGCCAATTCACCTGACCTACACATCTTTGGACTGTGGGAGGAAACCGGAGCACCCGGAGGAAACCCATGCAGACACGGGGAGAATGTGCAAACTCCACACAGTCAGTCGCCTGAGGCGGGAATTGAACCCGGATCTCTGGCGCTGTGAGGCAGCAGTGCTAACCACTGTGCCACCGTGCCACCCACCAATGACCTGGATTAGGAACATGATCTCTTATTCTATGTTTATTATACCTTCTAAACCTATCTAGAAGGTACTGATGAAAGTACAATTCTTTTGGATCAGCTATTATTCCAAGTCTCTGCATTCCTGTCAGCTGGAGTTGAAAGATCCCATGGCACTATAATGAAGTAGAGCAAAGGACTATTCTCCCATGTCCTAGCTAATATTTATTTCTTAATGGACAGCACTAGCAGCAATTACTGTTTTATATGCTGTTACATTGTTTTGGAACTTTGGAAAAAAGAGTCAAAGCAACAGCAGTTTTAAAAGGGAGAAGAGCAGACAAAGGAAGCACATAGTGAGGACAGTGCAGGAGAGAGAGAGAGAGAACCTGCACAGTTACCGCCTTTACTGTTTGAATTCATGTATCGCTGGACATCGGAGTGCATCTGGGAAAATTAACAAACAGTGAAATTCACAACTAATCTTGGAGGAACTGTTGGGCGAAATTCACAGCACAGAATCAGATAAGTTAATTGTTGTTTTAAGTCTGTCCGAGAGAAAGGTTGCAGGAGTGAGTATAGTGGATTCTTTCTTGACCCAGGGAGATAGTGAGGAAAGAGATCAATCTGAGACGGGTACAATTGAGAACAGAAGTGAGATAACAGTCAGGGCAGGCTGGGACAAGGTAGAACTAATAAATTAAACTGCATTTATTTCAATGCAAGGGGCCTAACAGGGAAGGCAGATGAACTCAGGGCATTGTTAGGAACATGGGACTGGGATACCATAGCAGTTACGGAAACATGGCTCAGGGATGGGCAGGACTGGCAGCTTAATGTTCCAGGATACAAATGCTACAGGAAGGATAGAAAGGGAGGCAAGAGAGGAGTGGGAGAGGCATTTTTGATAAGGGATAGCATTACAGCTGTGCTGAGGGAGGATATTCCCAGAAATAGATCCAGGGAAGTTATTTGGGTGGAACTGAGAAATAAGAAAGGGATGATCACCTTATTGGGATTGTATTATAGATCCGCTAATAGTCAGAGGGAAATTGAGAAACAAACTTGTAAGGAGAACTCAGCTATCTGTAAGAATAATAGGGTAGTTATGGGAGGGGATTTTAACTTTCCAAACATCGATTGGGACTGCCAAAGTGTTAAAGGTTTAGATGGAGAGGAATTTCTTAAGTGCGTACAAGACAATTTTCTGATTCAGTATGTGGATGTACCTACTAAAAAAGGTGCAAAACTTGACCTACTCTTGGGAAATAAGGCAGGGCAGATGACTGAGGTGTCAGTGGGGGAGCACTTTGGGGCCAGCAACCATAATTCTATTCATTTTAAAATGGGGATGGAAAAGGATAGACCAGATCTAAAAGTTGAAGTTCTAAATTGGAAAAAGGCCAATTTTGACGGTATTAGTCAAGAACTTTCGAAAGCTGATTGGAGGCAGATGTTTGCAGGTAAAGGGACGGCTGGAAAATGGGAAGCCATCAGAAATGAGATAACAAGAATCTAGGGAAAGTATATTCCTGTCAGGGTGAAAGGGAAGGCTGGTAGGTATAGGGAATGCTGGATGACTAAAGAATTTGAGGGTTTGGTTAAGAAAAAGAAGGAAATATATGTCAGGTATAGACAGGATAGATTTAGTGAATCCTTAGAAGAGTAGAAAGAAAGTAGGAGTTTACTTAAGAGGGAAATCAGGAGCGCAAAACGGAGACATGACATAGCTTTGGCAAATAGTATTAAGGAGAATCCAAAGGGTTTTTGCAAATATACTAAGGGCAAAAGGGTAACCAGGGAGAGAATAGGGCCCCTCAATGATCAGCAAGGCGGCCTTTGTGTGGAGCCACAGATAATGGGGGAGATACTAAATGAATATTTTGCATCAGTATTTACTGTGGAAAAGGATATGGAAGATATAGACTGTAAGGAAATAGATGGTGACATCTTGCAAAATGTCCAGACTACAGATGTCTTGAAACGGTTACAGGTGGATAAATCCCCAGGACCTGATCAGGTGTACCTGAGAACTCTGTGGGAAGCTAGAGAAGTGATTGCTGGGCGTCTTGCTGAGATATTTGTATCATTAATAGTCACAGGTGAGGTGCCAGAAGACTGGAGGTTGGCAAACGTGGTGCAACTGTTTAAGAACAGAGGTAAAGACAAGCCAGGGAACTATAGACCGGTGAGCCTGACCTCGGTGGTGGGCAAGTTGTTGGAGGGAATCCTGAGGGACAGGATGTACATGTATTTGTAAAGACAAGGACTGATTCGGGATAGTCAACATGGCTTTGTGCATGGGAAATCATGTCTCACAAACTTGATTGAGGTTTTTGAAGGAGTAACAAAGAAGATTGATGAGTGCAGAATAGTAGATGTGATCTATATGGACTTCAATAAGGCGTTTGACAAGGTTCCCCATGGGAGACTGATTAGCAAGGTTAGATCTCATGAAATACAGGGAGAACTAGCCATTTGGATAAAGAACTGGCTCAAAGGTAGAAGACAGAGGGTGGTGGTGGAGGTTTGTTTTTCAGACTGGAGGCCTGTGACCAGTGAAGTGCCACAAGGATCGGTGCTGGATCCTCTACTTTTTGTCATTTACATAAATGATTTGGATGCGAGCATAAGAGGTACAGTTAGTACGTTTGCAGATGACACCAAAATTGGAGGTGTAGTGGACAGCGAAGAAGGTTACCTCAGATTACAGCAGGATCTGGACCAGATGGGCCAATGGGCTGAGAAGAGGCAGATGGAGTTTAATTCAGATAAATGCGAGGTGCTGCATTTTGGGAAAGCAAATCTTAGCAGGACTTATACACTTAATGGTAAGGTCCTAGAGAGTGTTGCTGAACAAAGAGACCTTGGAGTGCAACTTCATAGCTCCTTGAAAGTGGAGTCGCAGGTGGATAGGATAGTGAAGAAGGCGTTTGGTATGCTTTCCTTTATTGGTCAGAGTATTGAGTATAGGAATTGAGAGGTCATGTTGCGGCTGTATAGGACATTGGTTAGGCCACTGTTGGGATATTGCATGCAATTCTGGTCTCCTTCCTATCGGAAAGATGTTGTGAAACATGAAATGGTTCAGAAAAGATTTACTAGGATGTTTCCAGGGTTGGAGGATCTGAGCTACAGGGAGAGGTTGAACAGGCTGGGGCTGTTTTCCCTGGAGCGTCGAAGGCTGAGGGGTGACCTTATAGAGGTTTACAAAATTATGAGGGGCATGGATAGGATAAATAGACAAAGTTTTTTCCCTGGGGTTGGGGAGACCAGAACTAGAGGGTTTAGGGTGAGAGGGGAAAGATATAAAAGAGACCTAAGGGACAACTTTTTCATGCAGAGGGTGGTACGTGTATGGAATGAGCTGCCAGAGGATGTGGTGGAGGCTGGTACAAATGCAACATTTAAGAGGCATTTAGATGGGTATATGAATAGGAAGGGTTTGGAGGGATATGGGCTGGGTACTGGCAGGTGGGACTAGATTGGGTTGGTATATCTGGTCGGCATGGACGGGTTGGAGCGAAGGGTCTGTTTCCATGCTGTACATCTCTATGACTCTAAAGCTAGCGACAGTGATATTGTTGTTTTCAGGATATTGCTACATGCAAATTTGCTGCTGCATTTACTACTATTCAATGTGGCTACACTTGAAAAGATACTTCATCAGCTGTAAAACTCATTGGGCCATTCTGAGGGGGTGAAATTTGCTCAATAAATTCAAGTCCTTTTTTTAATTTAGCTATATTGTGGAAGAAATATATTAGGCTTTTGAAGAGGCTACATTTGCTATTTTCACACAATTGGATACACGTATCAATAGCATACTCTTCATATTCTTTAAGCTGTTTGTAAAGTACAATAGCAAGTTATATTTTGCTTTAGTAAACAGGGTCTTCTCTCTTTCCCAACCACATCAGGCATGTTTGCTGGGTGGGCTATGAACTGTGAGTTCATGTAACTTATTTAATCCCTTTTGGTTTCTTGTCCGAAATACTTCTGTGGTTGCAATACTTGCAAATTGCTGAGATTTGTTCAGCGGACCAGGAATTGATTCTCCTTGAGCTCCTTTTGGCTAAGAACTCTCTCTCTCTGAGGTTATCTCAGAATCTTTCTTTGACTGTTCTTTTCAAAATGCCTTATGAATATCAAAATTTAAGATGGCTGCAATATTACTTTTGATGCATCATTTTTCCAAAAAGCAAAGTCAATCACATGGAGTTCCCTATAGTGTCTTCCCAGTTTCCTGTTCTCTCCGAAACTTTGAATTTTCTCACCTTTTAAAGGACCTGTTTTACGCCTCTGTGATTGTTACTGAAGTAGCACAGCAGTCTGTTTGCTTTTTTTGGTTACAGTGAATCAACAGTAACAGTTAACTGTCTCCTATGTGCTACCTTCTAAGATTCTGTTGAAAGTAACATACTGAAGATTGGAATCACAAAATAAATAGCAAGTGCTAGAGAAACTGATCAAGTCTGTACAGAAGAACCTCGATTATCTGAACGAGATGTGCGGGCACTAACTTGTTTTGATAATTGATTATTCGGATAATCGATTTGACCTTAAACAAGGGAAGCCATACTGATCTGACACTGTGCTCTACTGGAGAGGTTTTTTAAATCAATAATTTTGATGAGTTTGCTATTTAAACAGACTAATCTTTACATTCTGCAAATTGCAGGTTAAACTGAGAAGGACTAAACCCTTACCATCACATAAATATATGAAATCCCAACATTAAACAAGGTCCCGAACAGTTTCTACAATCACAAGAGCAATGTCAGTTTCTGGGAACTCTGTCGCGATAGAAAGACAGAAGCACCGTCTGGCACATGCATTTGCTTTGTCTGCCATTTTTTCACGAATGGCCCAGTAAAGTGACAGGAATAAAACACTTACTTTTGCAAAGGGCTGTGTAACTAACCCTTACGTGAAAAAATCCAATCACTGTTGTTTGAGGTGCTTGTGTTTCTTTGTTTTTGCCTGTGTTTTCATATGTCCTTTGGTACAGGTAATCTGAATTCACTTGCCTCTTTGATGTAACATTTTTGCAAGACCTTGAGATCATCTTCGGATAATCTGAAATTTGGATAATTTGACATTTGAATAAGCAAGGTTCCTCTGTAGATGTACACCTGTTGGTGTTTGAGTCCAATATGACTAACTTCAGACTTTCCAAAGAAGTGTCATATCAAACTCGAAACATTAATTCTGTTTCTTTCTCCACAAATACTGCTAAACCTGCTGAGTTTTTCTGGACTTTCTGTTTTTATTCCAAGATTCTATTCCAGTTTTTAGCTGTCTTTGTAAGATAAATAATAATAAATAACAATAATAGTATTTTAATAATGTACACTTTTTTGATGTAGACCAATAGATTGTTGACAGAATATCTATTATGCCAAATTCAACTCCTAAGAGTATCCTGTTCACTCTTTGCACAACAGGACAATGCATTCACTGTGATACAAACAGTGTTCAGTTGAAATTTAATTTGTACTTGGGAGACATTTGATTTTCTTGTTAACCTGACTTCGAACCTGGCTGAATTTTTGCCATGTGTTTCAAACACTTCATAGATGCTTCGGCTGTTCTGTTTGCTTGACAGTAAGTGGGTATGAAAGGTTATTTGTAGACTGAGCTGGAATAATAATCTCAGCTTGTTTTATCTTATCTACAGTACGTCAGTACAGTGTAATTATTTCAGAACCTTTTTAACCTTCCTCGTCTGTAGCAAACTTCAACTGTCATGTTGCTAGGAATCCATATTTATATTTAATCAGGGGATTAGCTCAATATACTTAGCAATGCATTTAATGCAGAGATTGGTTGCTAAAGTACTGTTGCAATTAAGTGCTTTCAGCAACATGTTTCTTTTGGGACCCTTTACAAGTCAGAATATGTGTGCGCAATTGTATCTGAAAGCAAACAGAAAGGTTGTAAAATGTTGGTGCTTAATTGATGGGAAAGCAGCAAGCAAACTGTTTGTCTGTGGTTCAGAAAGATTCACACTAGGGGGCACAAATTACAATGTTGGAAACAGGGAATGAGGGAGGCAGATGAAACGTTTTCACCAAAAAACGTTTCCACGTGATGGGTCTAAATCAATTATTTGTAGTTTTTCTTTCTTTCTCTCAATTTCCAGCTGTGCATTGCGATGGAACATCTAGACATTTCTGTTAGTGATGTATCATCTTCCATTAGATCATGGCTGATTTCCTTCTTCATTCACCGCATTTCTCCATATCACTCGACTTCTTTGACTTATATAAAAATGAACGTCATTATTTAAAGATTTACTTGCTTTTGGTTTATTTACGATATGTGTAATTTTGTTAACAGCGTGTAATCTAACAAAGACTTTCCTGTCCGTTATGCTCATAGATGCCTTATGTCCAACCATTCAGTTGGAGGGTCTGCAATTCAACCAATCACAACATCAGCATGTTGAAACTTCAGGTAATTCCTATTTAATTGTTACCATTCCTTCCAATAGCAATTACAATTAAAAACAATGGAGAGTGTGTCATTTTCATGTATGGCTGATGGTAACTAACATCTTACTATGAGATGTGGGTAATTATCATTGAAACACAAGATATATGCATGCAATTCTATGAAAGCTGTCTTTCTCTTTCCTGAATAACCCAACAGTTCTTTTTATACAGTTTTCTGGGTCATCTCCATTAATTTAACTCATATGTTCAAAGCTTGGAGCCTGACGACTAACATCACTAGAATTGTTTATGGGGTGAGGGTAAATATAGTGTCACCAGTTTGGGACATCGACACATAATGTCTCTAACACCACCTTCTGTATCAGTCCTCACATCCCCATATAAATAGGTCTCATCAAACTGACAGACATTCACAGAAGGGAAGTGACTCCCATTGATGCAAGTGATGAATTAAAGGATACACTTGGGAATTACATCAAAAAATATGTCACAGGAATAAAACGCCAGACAAAGAGATTGGATCAGGTCTGATCACAATTTGACTGGCACCCATAAAACCCGAAATGAAAAGCCTTAAAAAATGAGACGAGAGTCCAGAGACCGTATATTCCTGTCAGGGTGAAAGGAAAGTTGGTAGGTGTAGGGAATGCTGGATGATGAGACAAAATGAGGTTGTGGTTAAGAAAGAGAAGGAAGCATATGTCAGGTATAGACAGGAGAGATTGAGTGAATCCTTAGAAGAATATAAAGGCAGTAGAAGTATACTTAAGAGGGAAATCAGGAGGGCAACAAGGAGACATGAGAGCTTTGAGGAGAAAGTGAGGTCTGTTCCCTGGATGCTGCCTGACCTGCTGTGCTGTTCCAGCAATAAAGTTTCAGACATGAGAGCTTTGGCAAATAGGGTGAAGGAGAATCCAAAGGGTCTTTATAAATACATTAAGGACAAAAAGGTAACTAAGGAAAGAATAGGGCCCCTCAAAGATCAGCAAGACAGCCAATATGTAGAGTTGGAGGAGATGGGAGAGATACCAAAAGAGTATTTTGCTTCAGTGCTTACTGTGGAGAAGGAGGAGAAAGTGAGGTCTGCAGATGCTGGAGATCAAAGTTGAAACCTTATTGCTGGAACAGCACAGCAGGTCAGGCAGCATCCAGGGAACAGGAGATTCGACGTTTCGGGCACAGGCCCTTCCCCAGGAAGGGCCTGTGCCCGAAACGTCGAATCTCCTGTTCCCTGGATGCTGCCTGACCTGCTGTGCTGTTCCAGCAATAAAGTTTCAACTTACTGTGGAGAAGGACATAGAAGATATAGAATGTAGGGAAATAGATGGTGATATCTTGCAAAATGTCCATATTACAGAGGAGGAGGTCCTGTACGCCTTAAAATGCTTAAAAGTGGATAAATCCTGACGATCTAATCAGGTGTACCCGAGAACTCCGTGGGAAGCTAGGAAAATGATTGCTGGGCCCATTGCTGAGATATTTATATCATCGATAGTGACAGGAGAGGGTGCTGGAAGACTGGAAGTTGGCTAACGCGGTGCCACTGTTTAAGAAAAGTGATAAGGACAGGCCAAGGAATTATAGACCAGTAAGCCTAACGCCGGTGGTGGGCAAGTTGTTGGAGGGAACCCAGAGGGACAGGATGTACATGTATTTAGAAAGGCAAGGACTAATTAGGGATAGTCAGCATGGCTTAATGCGTATTTGATTGAGTTTTTTGAAGAAGTAACAAAGAGGATTGAAGAGGGCAGAGCCGTAGACATGATCTATATGGGCTTCCGTCAGGCGTTTGACAAGGTTCCTCATGGGAGACGAGCAAGTTTAGATCTGATAGAATACAGAGAGATCTAGCCATTTGGATACAGAACTGACTTGTAGCTGGAAGACAGAGAGTGGTGTGGAGAGTAGCTTTTCAGACTGGAGGCTTGTGACCAGTGGAGTGCCAACAGGATTGGTATCGGGTCCACTACGTTTCATCATTTATATAAATGATTTGGATGTGAACATAGGAGGTATAGTTAGTAAGTTTGCAGATGACACCGAAATTGGAGGTGTAGTGGATAGCGAAGAAGATTACCTCAGAGTACAGCGGGATCTTGATCAGATGGGCCAGTGGGGCTGAGAAGTGGCAGATGGAGTTTAATTTAGATAAATGTGAGGTGCTGCATTTTGGAAAAGCAAATCAGAACAGGACTTATACACTTAATGGTAAGGTCCTGGAGAGTGTTGCTGAACAAAGAGACCTTGGAGTGCAGGATAATAGTTCCTTGTAAGTAGAGTCGCAGTTGCATAGAGTGAAGAATGCATTTGGTATCCTTTCCTTTATTGGTCAGAGTATTGAGTATAGGTGTTGACAGGTCATGTTGCGACTGTACAGGACATTGTTTAGGCCACATTTGGGCTATTGCGTGCAATTCTGGTCTCCTTCCAATCAGAAGGATGTTGTGAAACTTGAAAGGGTTCACAAAAGATTTACAAGGATGTTGCCAGGGTTGGAGGCTTTGAGCTGTAGGGAGAGGCGAAATAGACTGGAGCGTCGGAGGCTAAGGGATGACCTTATAGAGATTTATAAAATCATGAGGGGTATGGATTAGATAAATAGACAACGTCTTTTGCCTGGGGTGGGGGAATCAAAAATAGAGGGCATAGGTTTAGGGTGAGAGGGGACAGATAGAAAAGAGACCTAAGGGGCAACGTTTTCACGCAGAGGGTGATGTGTGTATGGAATGAGCTGCCAAAGGAAGTGGTGCAGGATGATACAATTGCAGTATTTAAAAGGCATCTGAATGGGTTTATGAATAGGAAGGGTTGAGAGTGGTATGAGCCAAGCGCTGGCAAATGGGACTAAATTAGGTTTGGATATCTGGTCAGTGTGGATGAATTGGACGGAAGGGTCTGTTTCTGTGCTGTACATCTCTATGATTCTATGACTCTACCTGAACAGTACAACAGATGAAAGAATTGGAGGGTGAGATATCTGAAGTCAAGATCACCACCTGAATGAAAGACTTCCAGGACTGAAGCACATACTCCCACGGATCTGCCTCCTTTCACAGTTAGCAATCATCATCCTTATACTGACTCTGGTATACGTCACTGTCCTATCAATCAAGTTTGCCCATTGGGAAAAAAAGACTAATAGGCATCATCATGATGCAAAATAAATAAGCTATATAGATGGGTATGATGAAGGAACTCCAAGAGATATTGTTCTTTGCAACTGGTGACTTGATTTGCGGTTATAATGCGAACTAGTCGCATAGGTTTGCTCTTTGTGATGTAATCTATTTATTTGTGTAGCACACGTTTTATAAGTTCTTTTTATTTAAGTTTTTTTGATAACTTCTTTTAATATAGTGGGTTTAACATCTCAAGTGTTTAAATAGTTAGCTAAACATTTAAATCTGAGGGTCCCCCACCTCATGCCACCAGCTAACTAAATTTTGAACAAAATTCATAAAGAAGTCATTGTTTTAAAATGAAGAAAATGTAGGTAGTGGAATGTTCCTTTTAAATAAAGCTCTTTTGGGACCTAAAAGCAACATTAGCCAACTGAATGACATGCCGGGAAGGGAACCGAGATCATGAGCCAGAATGCTTGTAGAATTCACTGTCAAATTGGACCAAGACGGACAGATAGAGTCGTAGAGATGTACAGCATGGAAACAGACTCTTCGGTCCAACCCATCCATGCCGACCAGATATCCCAACCCAATCTAGTCCCACCTGCCAGCACCCAGCCCATATCCCTCCAAACCCTTCCTATTCATATACCCATCCAAATGCCTCTTAAATGTTGCAATTGTACTAGCTTCCACCACATCCACTGGCAGTTCATTCCATACACGTACTATCCTCTGCATGTAAAAGTTGTCCCTTAGGTCTCTTTTATATCTTTCCCCTCTCACCCTAAATCAATCCCCTCTAGTTCTGGACTCCCCAACCCCAGGGAAAGGACTTTGTCTATTTATCCTATCTATGCCTCTCATAATTTTGTAAACCTCTATATGGTCACCCCTCAGCCTCCGACGCTCCAGGGAAAACAGCCCCAGCCTGTTCAGCCTCTCCCTATAGCTCAAATCCTCCAACCCTGGCAACAGCCTTGTAAATCTTTTTAGAACCCTTTCAAATTTCACAACATCTTTCCGATAGGAAGGAGACCAGTACTGCACACGATATTCCAAAAGTGGCCTAACCAATGTCCTGTACAGCTGCAAGATGACCTCCCAACTCCTGTACTCAATACTCTGACCAATAAAGGAAAGCATTCCAAATGCCTTCTTCACTATCCTATCTACCTGCGACTCCACTTTCAAGGAGCTATGAACCTGCACTCCAAGGTCTCTTTGTTCAGCAACACTCCCTTCGACATTACCATTAAGTGTATAAGTCCTGCTAAGATTTGCTTTCCCAAAATGCAGCACCTCGCATTTACCTTGATTGATGTATTGAATAGCTGTTGCTGAGAGAATGCTGTGAGGTTTTAGATGAAACAATAATGTTTTGGTAGAACTGTTTCTGATTCAGCACCAGCTCATTTAATAGGGAAATTAAAGTATCTAACACTGCCGTTCGTAGTACCATTTCCTGGGATAATGTTAATTACATTGCTGCATCAATCTACTGTTACTAAATAGGAGGAATCAGCATGTTGTTTACCATGCTAACATAGTAAATGATAAAAAGCCATGATGACGCAGAGAACTGTTTTTAAAGGGGCCAATCCAGGGGCTTACTCTCTGGAGACAACATCAGTACAAGAAGCAGGAATCTTGGGAGTGAACAGAACAGCCTCAACCTTAGCTCAGCCAGCTGTAATTGGGATAGTATAAATGTCTTTACCAACTTGCACTTCCAAAGCAGATTTTAAACCAGTGGGAGAATATAGTAATTTAACATCTATACAGTTTCTCGGTATATAAGATGGTGAAATAGAACTGCATATATATATCTCCGTTTCAACAATAATAAAGAACGTCTTATGGTAAATTAGCATTAAGTAAGCAATTAAATCAGACACACATGAAAATTTAGAATGGTTTTTCTGTATATAATTTATATCACGATTCTGTCAAAGTGCTCTGAAAGAAAAATATTCAGTGATGTGAACTTCATAATGTAGCATGGCAAAGTGGAAATCTATTATTAAAAATTGAGTTGGAAGCTGTATTGAAGAGAAGTCTTCAGTCTCTGATTGTTTCAAAGAAGATTTCGAAGAATGTAAGGTCCTGAGTCATTATTGTTGTATGAGTCTCAAAGGGTTAATACCGAGGACTGTCAATACTACTGCTCCTGAGAATTGTATCATATGGACTTGTGGGGCAGAACAATTTAGGATCTTGAAGAAATGTGACCCAAAATTTGGTCCTCCAAAAGTCTTTGTAACAATATCAATCATATCCAGAATGAGCTGCCAGAGATAGTGGTGGAGGCTGGTACAATTATAACATTTGAAAGGTACCTGCTGGGTATATGAATCCAAAAGGGTTACAGGAATATAAGCCAAGTGCTAGCAAATGGGACTAAATTAGGTTAGGTTACCTGGTCGCAGGAAGTGTTTTTCCTTATAAACACCATGCTAAGCAGACTATGTAGTTTCCTACACTTGCAGAAGATGGTGGGTGCAGCCTTCGCATGAACTGTACAAGGGTAATGAACCAGAAAAGCCATACAAGAGCAGTCATGTCCTGTCAAAAATATAATTGCACCATGACAAATTTGGGAACATACATATTTGCACGGAGAGGGTGCTAGTGAGATAGAACTGGGTGTTGGAACCAGGGGCATTCTGTCCTTGTTACGGTTGGAGGGGTGGGGTCTGAGGGCGGAGGTGCGGGATGTAGACGAGATGCATTGGAGGGCATCTTTAACCACGTGGGAAGGGAAATTGCGGTCTCTAAAGAAGGAGGCCATCTGGTGTGTTCTGTGGTGGAACTGGTCGGTGTACATGTGGAACTTGAGGCCATGTCTTCACATGTCTCGTGAAGAGGGAGTGAGCAGTTTAAACCTGTACTCTTTGGAGTGTAGATGAATGAGGGGAGATTTAATTGTGATATATAAAATGCTAAAGGGGATTGACAAAGTAAATGTTGAAAGGTTGTTTCCTTACATAGGGCAATCTAGAACCGAGGTCATCATTTTTGGATAAGGTGTGGCAGATTTAAAACAGATGAGGAGAAATTATTTCTCTGAAAGAGTTGTAAATCTGTGGAATTCACTACCCCAGAGCATTGTAGATGCTGGGATAATGAGTAAGTTTGAGGAGGTGAAAGATAGATTTTTAATTAGTAAGGGTTATGAAAGGTTGGTAAGAAAGTGTTGAGGCTGAGATGAGGTCAGCCATGATTGTATCAAAGTGGCAGAGTAGGCTCTCCACCGGATCTGCTCCCAGGAGGACCAGTTCCACCACAGAACACACCAGATGGCCTCCTTCTTTAGAGACCGCAATTTCCCTTCCCACGTGGTTAAAGATGCCCTCCAACGCATCTCGTCTACATCCCGCACCTCCGCCCTCAGACCCCACCCCTCCAACCGTAACAAGGACAGAACGCCCCTGGTGCTCACCTTCCACCCTACCAACCTTCGCATAAACCAAATCATCCGCCGACATTTCCGCCACCTCCAAACAGACCCCACCACCAGGGATATATTTCCCTCCCCACCCCTTTCCGCCTTCCGCAAAGACCGTTCCCTCCATGACTACCTGGTCAGGTCCACGTCCCCCTATGACCCACCCTCCCATCCTGGCACTTGCCCCTGCCACCGCAGGAACTGTAAAACCTGCGGCCACACCTCCTCCCTCACCTCTACCCAAGGCCCCAAAGGAGCCTTCCACATCATCAAAGTTTTACTTGCACATCCACTAATATCATTTATTGTATCCGTTGCTCCCAATGCAGTCTCCTCTACATTGGGGAGACTGGGCGCCTCCTAGCAGAGCGCTTTAGGGAACATCTCCGGGACACCCGCACCGATCAACCACACCGCCCCGTGGCCCAACATTTCAACTTCCCCCTCCCACTCTGCCGAGGACATGGAGGTCCTGGGCCTCCTTCACCGCCGCTCCCTCACCACCAGACGCCTGGAGGAAGAACGCCTCATCTTCCGCCTCGGAACACTTCAACCCCAGGGCATCAATGTGGACTTCAACAGTTTCCTCATTTCCCCTTCCCCCACCTCACCCTAGTTCTAAACTTCCAGCTCAGCACTGTCCCCATGACTTGTCTGGACTTGTCCTACCTGCCTATCTCCTTTTCCCCCTATCCACTCCACCCTCTCCTCCCTGACCTATCACCTTCATCCCCTCCCCCACTCACCCATTGTACTCTATGCTACTTTCTCCCCACCCCCACCCTCCTCTAGCTTATCTCTCCATGCTTCAGGCTCACTGCCTTTATTCCTGTTGAAGGACTTTTGCCCGAAACGTCGATTTCGAAGCTCTTTGGATGCTGCCTGAACTGCTGTGCTCTTCCAGCACCACTAATCCAGAATCAGGGGCTGAATTGCCTACTTCTGCTTCTAGGGAAAAGGCAGGAAACTGGAGCTGATGACGATCCAATCTCATTGAATAGTTCAGCAGCCATGTTAGCTGAATGGCTTATGTCTGTTTCTATATCTTATGAGCTTATGATGTCACTATCTGTCAATGAAAGATAGGATGTGCCAAGGATCAATCACTACTGGACACCAGAGGTACTGACTTTTAACATCAAGCTTAACTAGTAGAGAAAGTGAATATTTGCCAGTTCTATCTCCACACTCCCCCTCCATTTCATCTCTGGTCTGCTTTCTCACTATCGGTTCTGAGCAAGAGGAAACATGATCCAGAACTATTTGTTCCAAATATTGAATTGTTTATTGAATGCCCAGCTGCCCAAAATACAAGAAGGTCACAGACACATAGGAGCCATTTTACCAAAACTCGCTGAACTGGAAACTGATGAGATGGAGAGCACCATTAGTTTTACACCCTGCTTAACTTCCTTCCTCCATTGAAATTGATATGAATAATATTGTTGCCAAGTTAAAAAAAGTGTTCCATCCAATCCTTTGGATTTTCCTATTCAGTGGGTTCATTCCAAAGTATTTTCTCTCTGACAAACCCTCCTTGTCAGTCACAAAACAGTTCCATATGCTTAAATGGGCTCAAATTTTGAACGTCATTTATTTCAGTTACTTACTTACTTAAGTGTAAGTTTACTTACACTTTAACTCCAAGGAAAGCTGCATAGTAAGCAAGTTAAGTTGCAGATAAAATACAGTTAACTCTCTGCTGGTTGCTGGTGCTGTCCAAATACAAAAGTGTTTAGTGATTGAATGAGTTATTTTCTTAAAAGCTGATGACTTTAAAAGTAGAATAAGCAATAATGAGTAATGAGCTGGATATATTTAGTAATTGTGTGCGAACATTTGTCAAATCGTGATCATAACATAATTGAGGTCAACACAACATTTGAAAATGTAAAAGCACAAATCAGCTACTAGAGTTTTAGTCTACGTTAGCTTGACTTTAATGAGGTGAAGTGCAGACTGTCCACAGTAAATTGGGAAAATCTGTTAACAAGCAAAAAAGTGAAGAACAGTAGAGAATACTCAAAGAAAATTTAACAAGTACAATACCAGTTTATAACCCTAGTGGAAAAGCTCCACTTCACAGACAAAAAAAAGTAGTAATGGATAATTAGAGACAAGAGACAGCATAAAACTTAAAGAATGTGCTGACAAAAATGCAATAAACAGTACAGATCCTGCAAAACGGGAATGACACAAGGACCAGAAAATAGCCAAAAGCAGTTTCTAAGAGGTATGAAACAGGGTTATGAAAGGAAACATACAAGGGACGTCAGTAGCAACTGTGTGAGCTGCTTTACTGTATCTGTACACTGATCTGCTCACACTGTGTCAGCAGTTTTAGTGTATCTACTCTGTATACTGATCTGTACGCACTGTGCCAGTAATGTTATTGTACCTACTCCATCTACTGCTTTGCATACACTATGAGCAATGTTACTGTATCTACTCTTCATACAGCTCTGCATGCACTGTGCAAGCTGTGTTACTGTATCTACTCTGTATACTGATTGTACGCACCGTTATCGGCGGTCTTACCATATCTACAATACATAATAATCGGTATGCAATGAGTTAATGGCGTTAGTGTACCTACTGTACACACTGATCATAGAATTATAGAATCTTTACAGTGTGAAAGCAAACCATTTTGTCCATCACACTTACCCTCTGAAGGGTGTCCCACCCAGACCTACTCATCTACTGAATCCCTGTAATCCTGCATTTCCCATGGCCAAGCCACCTAACTTGCACATCTTTGGATTGTGGGAAGAAATTGGAATATCATGCAGAAATGGAGGAGAATATGCAAACTCCACACAGACGGTTATAGAGTCATAGAGATGTACAGCACTGAAACAGACCCCTCGGTCCAACTCGTCCATGCCGACCAGACATCCCAACCCAATCTAGTCCCACCTGCCAGCACCCGGGCCATATCCCTCCAAACCCTTCCTATTCATATACCCTTTTAAATGTTGCAATTTTTCTAGCCTTCACCACTTCCTCTGGCAGCTCATTCCATACACGTACCACCCTCTGCGTGAAAAAGTTGCTCCTTAGGTCTCTTTTATATCTTTTCCCTCTCACCCTAAACCTATGCCCTCTAGTTCTGGACTCCTTGACCCCAGAGAAAAGACCTTGTCTATTTATCCTATCCATGCCCCTAATAATTTTGTAAACCTCTATAAGGTCATCCCTTAGCTCAAGGGAAAACAGCCCCAGCCTATTCAACCTCTCCCTATAGCTCAAATCCTCCAACCCTGGCAACAGCCTTGTAAATCTTTTCAGAACCCGTTCAAATTTCACAACATCTTTCCGATAGGAAGGAGACCAGTACTGCACACAATATTCCAAAAAGTGGCCTAACCAATGTCCTGTACAGCTGCAACATGACCTCCCAACTCCTGTACTTAATACTCTGACCAATAAAGGAAAGCATTCCAAAGCCTTCTTCCCTATCCTATCTAGCTGCGGCTCGACTTTCAAGGAGCAATGAACCTGCACTCCAAGGTCTCTTTGTTCAGCAACACTACCTAGGACCTTAGCATTAAGTGTATAAGTCCTGCTAAGATTTGCTTTCCCAAAATGCAGCACCTCGCATTTACCTAGATTAAACTCCATCTGTCACTTCTCAGCCCATTGGCCCATCTGATCAAGATCCAGTTGTAATCTAAGGTGACCTTCTTCGCTGTCCACTACACCTCCAATTTTGGTGTCATCAGCAAACTTACTAATTATATCTCTTATGCTCATATCCAAATCATTTATATAAATGATGAAAAGTATTGGATCCAACACCGGTCCTTGTGGAACTCCACTGGTCACAGGCCTCCAGTCTGAAAAACAACTCTCCACCACCACCCTCTGTCTTCTACCTTTGAGCCAGTTCTGTATCCAAATGGCGGGTTCTCCCTGTATTCCATGAGATTTAATCTTGCTAATCAGCCTCCCATGGGGAACCTTGTCGAATGCCTTACTGAAGTCCATATAGATCACACCTACTGCACTACCCTCATCAATCCTCTTCGTTACTTCTCCAAAAAACTCAATCAGGTTTGTGAGACATGATTTCCCATGCACAAAGCCATGTTGACTATCCCTAATCGGTCCTTGCCTTTCCAAATACATGTACATCCTGTCCCTCAGGATTCCCTTCAACAATTGTCCCTCAGGATTGCCCACCACCAATGTCAGGCTCACTGGTCTATAGATCCCTGGCTTGTCCTTACCACCTTTCTTAAACAGTGGCACCACGTTAGCCAACCTTCAGTCTGCCGACACCTCATCAGTGACTATCGATGATCCAAATATCTCAGTAAGAGGCCCAGCAATCACTCCCCTAGCTTCCCACAGAGTTCTAGAGTACACCTGATCAGGTCCTGGGAACTTATCCACTTTTATATGTTTCAAGACATCCAACACTTCCTCCTCTGTAATATGGACATTTTTCAAGATGTCACCATCTATTTCCCTACATTCTATATCTTCCATGTCTTCATGCCCCCTTTTTGCCCTCCTGATTTCTCTCTTAAATATACTCCTACTGTCTTTATACTCTTCTAAGGATTCACTTGATCTATCCTGTCTATACCTGACATATGTTTCCTTCTTTTTCTTAACCAAACCCTCAATTTCTTTAATCATCCAGCATTCCCTATACCTACCAACCTTTCCTTTCACCCTAACAGGAATATACTTTCTCTGGACTCCATTATCTCATTTCTGAAGGCATCCCATTTTTCAGCTGTCCCTTTACCTGCGCCCAATCAGCTTTTGAAAGTTCTTGCTTAATACCATCAAAATTAACCTTCCTCCGATTCAGAATTTCAACTTTTCGATCTGGTCTGTCCTTTTCCATCATTAATCCTCCTCTCTTTTGGTTTCAGATTCCAGCATCCACAGTAATTTGCTTTTATCCAGGTGTTTAACCCACTGCCATCTCTCTTCCAGGAATGCCTACTCTGAAGAAGTACTGCTCTTCTCTCCAACAGGATAAATACCTTCCTATTTCTCCATTTTTTTAGCTTTGACAAAGGGTCGGTTAGACTCGAAACGTCAGCTCTTTCCTCTCCTTACAGATGCTGCCAGACCTGCTGAGATTTTCCAGCATTTTCTCTTTTGGTTTCAGATTCCAGCATCCGCAGTAATTTGCTTTTACTCAATACCAGAAACTTTGTTGTTCATGCTGTGTACCCCCGAGTGTCCAGAACCCCCTACATTTTCCAAAACAGCACATTTGTTTGAAATGGGGATAGCCACAGAAGACTCCTGCATTACCTGCCTACCTCTCTTACCTTTCCTGGAGTTAACCTATCTATGTGACTGTACCTGAGACTTCCCCCCTTCCAAAACTGCCATCCATCACATCCCCTTGCTCTTGTAAATTCCTCATTACCTCTAACTGACTCTCCAACTGATCCATTTGATCTGATAGGATTCGTAACCAATGGCATTTCTTGCAGGTATAAGTCTCAGTAACCCATAAACTCTCCACATCTGACAAGAAGAGCTTCTTTCAATCTACAGACCCAGAAAATAGCACTGTCTTATTCCTCTACAAAACACTGCTCCAGGTTAATTTAATACTTATGGCTTATATTTTAAGTTTAATCAAGAGACATAAATCAATACAACATATAATCAAGAAAGAACCCACTCTACTCACTACTGCAGACTTATTTTAAGGCTGGGCTTAAAATCCACTTATCTGCTTCTATGCTGTGACCTTTCCCAAACAGGTCCTTCCAAGATCAGTTGTGAATTTCACTGTTTTTAAAATTTTTCCAGACGCACTCCGATGTCCAACGATACATGAATTCAAACAGCAAAGCCAGTAATGTACAGGCTCACTGTGGTGTCAGTTCCTCTCTCTCCCTCTCTCTCCTGCACTGACCTCACTATGTGCTTCCTTTGTCTGTTCTTCTCCCTTTTAAAACTGCTGTTTTGACTTTTTTTTCTCCAAAGTTCCAAAACAATGCAACAACATATAAAACAGTAATTGCTGCTCCTGGAATTTGAGGAAATCCCCTCCAACACCTAAAACACCTCAATAAAGGAGCAGCTGTTACAGCCAGAAATTTTTCCCGTCCTCCATCTTGAGTTAATACCTTGAAATTTCAGTAACTAAAATGGTTTTAAACTAGGAAAAAAGCAGACAAAGTGGTCACCATCAATATTTGACCAGAAAATGGCCAAGTCACAAATGACTTACAGGGTTGGTTAGTTCAGTTGGCTAGACAGCAAGTTTGCAATGTAGAGTGATGCCAACAGTGCAGACTCATTTCCCTCACCAGCTGAGAAAACCACTAAGATCTCACTTCATCTACCTTGAAATATTGCAACCCTCAGGTTGTTACCAGTCAGTCAATCTCTCTGCAATGCAACAGAGAAACTATCGTGACTTAACCTTCCAAATCTGGTGTGGCCCAGTGTAGCAGCCTCCTTGCTTGAGGCTGGAATCGAATCCAGGTCCCTAGTGCTGTGAGGCTGTAGTGCTAAAAACTGCCGCACGCCAGCCAAATCTGCATATACTGTCAGTAGTGTTACTGTATCTACTCAATATATTGATCTGCATACACTGTGTGCCACAGTATTACTGTTTCTACCGTGTACTGATTTGTCTGCCTCTGTGTCAACAGTCTATTAAGTCTAATTTGTATATTGATCCGAACTCACTGTCAACAATGTTACTGTATCTACTTTGTATATTAATCTATATGCACTTAGTCAGCAGTGTTATCCTATCTACTTTATATATTGACCTGAAATCACTGTGTCAGGAACGTTACCTTACCTACTCTGTTTAATGATCTACTCACACTGTCAACATTTTTAGTTTATATATGCTGTCTTCTGATCTGCAAACACTGTGTCAACAGTGTTACTGTATGTACTCTATATACCAATCTGTATGTACTGTCAGGGAGTGATCCTGTATCCACTTTGTATATTGATCTGTATGCACTGTGTCAGTAGTGTTATTCTTTCTAGCCTGTGTGCTGATCTGCACGTACTGTCAGCAATGATATAGTATTTACTCTTTACACTGATCTGAACTCACTATGTCAATGACATTACCATCTATACTTTTTACAATGCTCTGCACACACTACGTCAGTGGTGTTATTGTGTCTACCCTCTATAGCAAGCTGCATGCACTTTGTCAGCAGAGTCATCAAATCATGTAACATAGAAACAGACCCTTACCTTAACTCATCCCTGCCCACCAGGCTTCCTAAACTTAACTGGACCCATTTGCCTGCGTTTGGCCCACATCCGTCCAAAATCTTCCTATTCATCTATCTGTCCAAATATTTTTTAAACATTCTAATTGTACCCACTTCTACCATTTCCTCTGGTAGCTCGGTCCAGAGGGTGCACCACCCTCTATGTGAAAAAGTTGCCCCTTCGGTCCCTTTTAAATCTTTGCCCTCTCACCTTAAACCTACGCCCTCTACCCTGGGGATTCCCCTACCCTGGGGAAAGGACCTTGGCCATTCACCTTATAAAACTCCAAAAGGTCACCCCCTCAGCCTCCTATGCTCCAGGGAAGAAAGTCCCAGCCTGTCAGCCTCTAACTCTATCTCAAACCTTCCAGTCTTGGTAGCATCCTAATAAATATTTTTGCACCTTTTCCAGTTCAATAATATTCCTACTTTTAACAGGGCAACCAGAATTGTACGTAGTATTCTAAGTATGGCGTTACTAATATCATGCACAGCTGTAACGTGAGGTCCTAACTCCTATACTCAATACTCTGACCGATGAAGGCAAGCATGCCAAATGCCACCTTCACCATACTGTCTACTTGTGACACCATTTTCAAGGAACTTACCATTAACCACCATTAGTTGTAAGTCTTGTCCTGGTTTGTCTTACCAAAATACAAAACCTAACATTTATCTGAATTAAATGCCATCTGCCATTCCTTGACCAACTGTCCAGCTTGATCAAGATCCCATTATACTCTTAGATAAACTTCTTCACTGTCCACAATACCAGCAATTTTGGTGTAACCCATAATCTTACTAACTATGACTCATATTTTCTCATCCAAATCATTTATATACAATTATGAAAAACAATGGTTCCAGCACCACTGCTTGTCACTGATCACAGGCTTCCAGGCTGAACAACCCTCTACCACCACCCTAAGTCTCCTACAGTAAAGCCAATTTTGTATCTAATTGGCTAGCTCTTCCTAGATCACATTTGATCTAATGTTATTAACCAGTGTCCCATGCGGAACCTTGTTGACAGCCTTGCTAAAGTCCATGTCGACAACATCTGCCACTCTGCCTTCATATATCTTCTTAGACATTTCTTTATTTCTGAGTTCCCTGGCTTCCATGTCATTCTCCACACTAATTACTGACACAAAATATTTGTTTAGGATCTCACTCATCTCCTGTGGTTCCACACTTGGATGTGTATTAGCCTATCCACTCTGTATACTGATTTGTTTGTACTTTATCAGCAGTATGACTGATATACATACATCATGTCAGCGATGTTACTGTATCTAGCTTTATACTGATCAGTACACACTTTGTCAGCAGTGTTATCCTATCTACTCTGCATACTGCTCTGAACTCACTGTGTCAGCAGTATTACTGTATCTATTCTGTATATTGACCTGCAAATGCTTATCCCTTACTTTTCAGGGTTCGATTTAGTACAGAGCTTTTCATTGACCCTCTCAACATCAAGAAGCAAAGCTTCGCAAGCTCCTCCATTTATCCGAATGGGAAGAAAACTGTTAGTCAGTCCCACACAGTAAGCACAATGAACTATTATTTTACTTTACATCCAACTTTGTATACGTTTTAAATTATGCCCTTCACCTTGAAGTCAGTAGTGAATGGATGCTGCCTGCTGTTTTATACCCTTGCATTTGCCTGCAAATGTTCTCTTTGTTATTACAGTGGAATTGGCAGAATAAACTCTGATTTTTGCCACTTTGCCCTCTACAGGGTACTAAGAACCTGGGAAAACTGCACAAGCTTTGTTCAGCTTTGTTATACTGCGAAACATTCTGATCGAATAATGAGTAATGAGCTGAAGCAGGAAGGAAAACAGGAATATTGAATTCAATCTCAATGTGTCAGAAAGAAGAATAAGGATAGGGTAAGGATGAAGAGGTTTGAGGATCAGATGGTGCAGTGACCACATTTGCTGCTTCTAGACCAGAAGCTTCTAGACCAGGGCTTCAAGCCCTACCTGGACCTAGAGATGTGTCATACCATAACTGACAAAGTAGATTAAAATAGCAAGAAAGATGAGGTTCAAAGAGAATTCATAAAAATGTTCTCTATAAAAAGCACTCTAGCAATATTGACAACCTGAAGAAGTAAGATTTTAAAATTAAAATGTCAGTGCCAAAAGGTTTACTTGCTATGACTCAAAACTTGTCACTCCTTTGAAGATCCACAAATGGGCAAGTTCTGATGTTTCATTGTAGGTATCATTGCTCTCCAATATAAATGGACATTTTCTTGTTTCAGTGTGATATATTGCTACAGCAAAGCTTCTGGAGTAATGCCAGTAAAATAATTTAATTTCCCCTCAGTGGTTTTACTGACATTCTTTTATTGAGAATAGACTGAAGTGAAAGGTCATGCCTGAGGGCAGACTTAATATATTTTTGTTGATGACTGACCAGGCACTTCATGATTTATTTTTTGATTTCTGCTTTGTTAAATTTCTTTCTTTAACTCATTCATTGTTTACATACACCTGTAAATACTGAATGATGTTTCATCTGATTTTGGTCATTGGTAAGCCATGTCCTCAGCTGTCTGTACCCTAAACAAGGAAAAAGTGAGGACTGCAAATGCTGGAGACCAGAGTTGAAAAATGTGGTGCTGGAAAAACACAGCAGGCCAGGCAGCATCCGAGGAGCAGGAGAATCGACATAAGCCCTTCTTCTCTGTACCCTAAACAAGTATATTCCAACTTTCTTTGCACTGTCACCCCATTTTAATGCTTTTAAATGCATGTGACCCCAGAGTTATGATGACAGGGATGGGTAGTGGTAAATTGCAAGTTGGGGATGGTTCAAAGTACAAGATGTACTGAGGGCACTGTGATAGGAATGGAGGAGGTTATTATAACCCCCAAAAGAATGGATAGTTAGAATTCAAGCTGCAGTATAAAATAGGGTTGCCTGTAACTGAATCATCACTGCCTGTCTTCTACTTGCTGCATCACTCATGAGGGCTGTGTGGTAATTATTGCTGGATCAGGCTGCAGCAGGTCTTGCCATAACCAGCCAGAATCCCGCCACACAGCACACCAGGGAGTTGTACTTCAAACAGTGTAGCCCATCACTCCATAGCCTCCATTACAGTCTCAGAATTAGATTAGATTAGATTACTTACAGTGTGGAAACCGGCCCTTCGGCCCAACAAGTCCACACCGACCCGCCGAAGCGCAACCCACCCATACCCCTACATTTACCCCTTATTACCTAACACTAAGGGCAATTTAGCATGGCCAATTCACCTAACCTGCACATCTTTGGACTGTGGGAGGAAACCGAAGCACCCGGAGGAAACCCACGCAGACACTGGGAGAACGTGCAAACTCCACACAGTCAGTCGCCTGAGTCGGGAATTGAACCCGGGTCTCTGGCGCTGTGAGGCAGCAGTGCTAACCACTGTGCCACCGTGCCGCCAATTGGTACAGCACAGGAGGCCTTTCAGTCTATTTGTGCCTGCACCAGTTCTAGCTGTTACTCAGACTGTACCACCACAAAGTTTTGTCAAGCAAAAGCATTGTGTGGAAGTGGGTGGACAGGTGATGTGACACATGATGGAAAATTTTCCCTATCCTTAGCACTGGAAATCTTTGCTGAGGGTCCCTTCCTCTTTGTTTCAGTTTCCTGTTTGAGAGTCTCCTCAAACTAGCAATGTGACTGTTTCTGTTTTTGTCAGAACATTCCCTTCTGTAGCTTAGCATCAAATAGAGGGTGCAGAAGGGGGCCAGAATTGGTAAAGCGTGGTTATCTCGATAGATTGCAAAACTGGAGGTGTTCACACTGATTAGAAGGTTGTGGCAGGATTTGGAAACAGGGCAGGGAATTTTAAAATTGAGACTTTACTGACCAAAGTTGGTCAGTAAGGACAAAGATGATAGATGAGTGGAATATAGTGTGGGTTTGGCAATTGACTCAAGAGCTGAGAATGCTTCAGGAAACCACATCAACTTAAGGTAAGTAAAAAACTTATTTAAACTGGACAGGCCGAAGGGAGGTTTGTGTTTGTCTGGTTTCAATGACAGAGAATATGGGATTCAAGCAGGAGCTAGCTTTCAGTAGAAATACTTTCCATTGCTTTGACCTCATCATTTGTTGAGCAACTTGCCTTTAGTGCTATGATGGAAGTGAAAAGGTCACTCGGCTGTTTAATTGGTGCTGATAATGTGAGGGTGTAAACATTAAGAGCTATATGTTCTTCTGCGTTCCTGGTTTACACACTTAACACATGATCACTTGGCGAGGAAGTGCATTTCTGACTGTTTCTTCCAAAGTGAGTTTATAGTTTCCAACCCTGTGAGCAGCTGTGAGCCCTGACAGATGACACTGTGTGTCAGCTGGGAAGGGAGGCTGTGTCTAGGAACTTTGCATGTGCTTCACCTTAATCTCAGGAAATGAAAGGGGATCATCTTTCCCTGTCTGGGCAGTATTCAACAAGCTGTGAAGCCACTCTGGTGTACATTAAATTAGGCCCTTATACCAAAAGTGTGCTGGGATAGCTTCTTCATCTATTTCAACCAGGAAGCCCAAGAGATAGCTATTTTTTGATTCAGAAGCAGAATCCCATGATATGAGCTTCACCTCCCACCTTTGCCTCTGAATGAAAATAGTCTTCTTCCTGTTGTATCTGAAGACTGCCAAACTGTAACTGATCCCATTTGTAGAAACATGCCATTGAGAAGTCTGGAGAACGATTCCAGGAAGGAGTGGGTAACTGGAACAAGAAGGCTTGCAAGTGGGGTTTGACCAACACACAGCCCTTTCCCTCAAGCGGATACTCAAATTATTATCAAACACCTGGGCACACAGTTCTCTTTATCATGTTCTCAATTCTAAATGTTGAAAATGTCCCATGTAAGTGCACTTGTAACACTTGTTTGGAGAGAAATTAGCATTCATTTTGTTCGCGCGTTAGTTTTTTTGGTTTTATTATGTATGAGGCACCTGGCAAATTGTTTCTTCTTTGGGTCTTTAGCCCAGCTCGCCAAACTGGAGGGGCATCCACAAAAATCCAGGGCATTCAGTTTTTCATCAGTGGCATTGCTGAGAATTGGAGCATCAAGATGATATGTTTGTCTTTCTTTGGAGGCTAATGAAAAGGACTGATTTGAATAATAGGTAACTATAGATATCATTCAGCCCAACATACTTGTGTTGATGTGTGATATTCACCAGGAAGTCCATGTAACTTTCACTTTTACCTGCATTCTGCAGTCTGGAATTCTGGATAATGATAGTTGGAGCTCCAACATGCTTTCCATTACACTGCCAGACAGAAATCTCTCCCACTTTTACCACCTGCCAGTAGCTTGTGTTAGCCAGGTTTGTTAATATGTTTGACAACTTTGTGAATGCACCTCCCTTGTCTATCAAGCTCTGAAGTGGGACTCAAACCTAGAGCTTCTGATTCAAAAGCAGGGATGCCATACACTGAGCCACAAGACCTCGCATCAGGTAAATGCCAGCTCTTTTATTTTGCATTTTGACTAGACGCAAGGATGTCCTCAACGGGGATTGTCAAAGGATCCTCAGAGTCCCATTAACACTGCATACCTAAGATTTCAGCTGAAATTACACCAGTCAACTGAATGATGGACAACCGACCTTCCAGCAAAGATCAGCATAAGAGAAGTTATAAGTTCAAGGTTTGCGTAAAGATTTGTAGCTTGGGTGCCAGTTGCCGTAAATGTGGTGATGTTTGCTGAACTGGGAAGTTGATTTGCAGATGTTTTGTCCCCTGTCTAGGTGACATCTTCAGTGCTTTGGCACCTCCTGTGAAGTGCTGTTGTGCTACGTTTTTTGGAATTTATTTGGTTCTGATCCTACTGCTTTCGGTTGCTGGTTCCAGTTGATTGTTGCAGTGTCCGGTTTATTGGGGCTAGGTCAATGTACTTATTGATGGAGCCCATGCCGTGCCTCTAGCATTCTCTGGCTGTCCTCTGTTTATCTAGTCCTGTTACCGTAGTGCTGTCATCTGTGTGTATAGCTACTAGGAACAGCTGGTCATGGCATTTAGTGGCTAGTTGGTGTTCATGGCTGTGGATGGCTAGTTGTCTACCTGTTTGTCCTATATAATGTCTTTGCATGGGATCTCGTAAACTATGTTTGTCTTGCACGTGATGGGCAAAAGTTATAAGCTACCTTTTATAAGGTAGTGTGGCTATGAGTTAGGCTGTGGCATGTCCTCGTTGCATTGTTTGTCTGCTAGGCATCTGTGGATGAAGTTGCAGGGATATCTGTTCTTTACAAAGACTTTGTAGAGGTGTTCTTCTTCTTCCCTTCACAGGTCAGCAGTGCTGCAGTGTGTTGTAGCCCTTTTGAACAAGGTTCTAATGCACCTTCTCCTGTGTGTGTTTGGGTGGTTACTGTTGTAGTTCAGGAAGTTAGAAGTGAAGTTGACTTCATTTTGAAATTGAATCTGAACTCTAAAGTGCCATCGGCACCCTGGCTGCTCAAGTATATTGGCTTCTGAATGCCCACTCCACTCACTTTTCCCTTTCTTCACATTACGTGACTTAGACACTTCATAAGATTTAGTCAGACCAACCATTTATTCAGGTCTTTATCAAACTTTGCCTGAAATGAATTAGATTATTGAAACATAAAAGAATTCTCGGGGATTTGACAAGGTATATACAAAAAGGTTGCTTCTCTTTGTGGGACAGTCCAGGACCAGAGGGCATTAATCTCATACTAAGGGACGCACAAATGAGACAGAGATGAGGAGGCATTTTTCTCTCTGAAGGTAGTGAATTTGTGGAATTCTTTACTGCAAAAAAGTGTATAGACTGGGTCATTAAGTATATTCAAGGCTGAGGTAGACAGATTTTTAAATCAGTAAAACCAAGGGTTATGGGGAAAAGACAGGAAAGTGGAGTTTAAGATTACCAGATCAGCCATGATCTCATTGAAGGGTGAAGCAGACTTTATGGGCTGAACAGTTTTTTCTGATCCTATATCTTATGAATCTACACTGCACATCTTCACTCCTCCTTATGGAACTGGGTATTTTTTATGAATTCCTTAGATGTGGGTGAACCTGACTGGGCCAGTATTTATTACCTGTCATAGAGTCATAGAGATGTACAGCATGGAAACAGACCCTTTGCTCCAACCCGTCCATGCTGACCAGATATACCAACCCAATCTAGTCCCATCTGCCAGCACCCGGCCCATATCCCCCCAAACCCTTCCTATCCATATATCCATCCAAATACTTCTTAAATGTTGCAATTGTACCAGCCTCCACCATATCCTCTGGGAGCTCATTCCATACATGTACCCCCCTCTGCGTGAAAAAGTTGCCCCTTAGGTCTCTTTTATATCTTTCCCCTCTCACCCTAAACCTATGCCCTCTAGTTCTGGACTCCCTGACCCCAGGGAAAAGACTTTGTCTATTTATCCTATCCATGCCCCTCATAATTTTGTAAACCTCTATATGGTCACCCCTCAGCCTCTGACGCTCCAGGGAAAACAGCCCAAACCTGTTCAGCCTCTCCCTGTAGCTCAGATCCTCCAAACCTGGCAGCATCCTTGTAAATCTTTTCAGAACCCTTTCGAGTTCACAACATCTTTCCGATAGGAAGGAGACCAGAATTGCACGCAATATTCCAACAGTGGCCTAACCAATGTCCTGTACAGCTGCAACATGACCTCCCAACTCCTGTACTCAATACTCTGACCAATAAAGGAAAGCATACCAAATGCCTTCTTCACTATCCTATCTACCTGCGACTCCACATTGAGAAGATGCTGCTGAGCTGCCTTCTTGAACTTATGCAGAGATGTGGTATTGGGAAATATTTAGTGCTGTTAGGGGAAGGGGAGGGTTCCAGGGTTTTGTAGCAATGTAGTAGATTAGCAATCTATTTTTGTCACTTATCAAAGAATAAATTTATTTCCAATAAACGAATTTCTGTGAATGACAAAATCTATTGTGAATTACATGTATCCTGAATAGCGGTCTGTCAGAAAAATCCATCAGCTTGGTGATTTAATTGAGCAGTCACATATTTGTGAAACAGTGGGGGCCACTCACCCCACACTCTCCCCAATTAAGTGATACTATAGAACAGGAAATGCAGCAAGCTATTTATGCATGGCAAGTGATCAAATAATCATTTTTATGACATTAACTAAGGGATAAATATTGGCTTCAACTAACATCACAAAGAAAATCATGTCAGAAAAATAGCTTAATTTATTCTTTCACAAATAACAATAATAGATTGCTAATTTACTATTATGTGACTTAAGCTATCATCTTTTAAAACTCCAAACATGCATAGACACACACTGATTCATGAATAAGACAGACAAAGATGGGAAAGCCATAAATCTTACTGATGGAAAACTATAGATAAAGAAAAACAAATACTGTAGATCATAATCCTGGCCACAAGGGTGGGATGAATTGTTTCTCATAATTTGTTTTATTTTTTGCAATGATGACATGATGTTATTCCGTAAAGCAATGGTTCACCTTTGAATCAATGGTCAATCGGGTGGACCTGGGTCTTTTCTTGTATTGGAATCTTTCTCTAGAGTCACTAGCTTTTTGTCTCTTTCCATTCAGAGAAGGAGGGAAGAGATGTTTCTGCAACGTTAATGCTGTCTCTGAGTGCACTGCATTCATAGGCCAGTTACAGACTGCAGCTGGGCCAATCTGAAGAGTGTTGTAGGGCTGCATTTCAAACTCTAGGAGCCTCTGATACCTGTGTATATGTGAAGTATACCTTGCTACTCTGAAAACCAATAAGGTCTTATGTAGCTAAAGTTTACACCACACAATCCTACTTGACTTTCGGGCTGGTAAAACACTCCTTTAGCTACACAGCCGCATCCAACTTCCATTTACCAGCTTATAGCCAAAAGAAAAAATTGTAGGGCTGAACCTTACATTATTTTTAGTTAAGTGTCAGTTGTGTTGAGCGTTTTGGAGGACTTTTTACCTGGGACCTGGTGACTTTACTCTTTGTATCTTACCAAGCTCACCTTCTCCTGATGAAGGACTCCTGCCTGAATCATCGATTTTCCTGCTCCTCGGATGCTGCCTGACCAGCTGTGCATTTCCAGGAGTTCAGTATTCAAATTATAACCTTGGAGTGAAAGACTTGAGAAACCTTTTTCATCTGCACTCATCAAGATAATTTATAAGGATACTAACTTAAGGTGAAAATCAACATTTTACTATATGGTAGGAAAGGGCTAATTGGTTGGCAGGAGGGCTCTTACTGATAGATGCATTGCCATGTAGAATACACCAATTGAAAGTGATGATTGAAAGTTAACTGCCAGCTTTTGTTTCAATTTGAAACCAGGCAAGCTGACTCTGATCGATTAAAATATAGCACTGAGAAATGAACTAGTGAATGGCTAGTTTTTTCAGTAATATCTGATTAATTTGCCCTATATCTTGTCTCAAATATAGCAATAGCATTTTGGATTTATATGATGCCTTTTAATAACCAAAAATGCTTACAAGCAGTTTTGTAGGACTCGAAAAGAGATAGTTGACCAGATGATCAAAAAGCTTAACCATAGAGGTAGGTTTGAAGGAGTATCTTGAAGGAGGAAATGCAAGCAAATATTGTGCAAGATGGCAGCAGAGTAACTTGCTCTAGCCTGTGCTCATCCACTTCGTCCACATTTCTTTTACTTCTCTTCTCCTCCTCTTAGTACTCCTTTTTCTTCTTCGCCTTCCTTTTTTTCTCTTCAAATCCTGGTCTCTAGCGAGCAACAATTCCTGGCCTCCACTGACGATTCTTGGCATCCTCTGGCACAATGGCCTCCTGTAGCAGTCTGCCCGGCCTGGTGCAGCAGCCTCCTGCCATTGGTGTGGTGACCTCCCAGCCTGGTGCAGTGGCATCCTCCTGTCGGGGCCTCCTCATGTACCATAGTGGCCTCCTACAGTGGCCTTCTCATGTAGGACCCTCCTGGCATGGCATGGCAACCCTCCAGCCTCCTACCGCAACCTCCTCCCATAGGTGCTTCCTGACGTGGTGTGGCAATCTCCCGGTCTGGTGCAGCAGCCTTCCAGTGTGGTGTGTTGCTGGCATGACGTGGAGCCGGGACCCAGTGTGGACTGGAAGCTAGGTGCCAGCATGGTCTGCTATACTGAACCTTTATTCCTATAATGCTGGACATTTTATTTCTGTATTGTCTAAACTCTGTAACTAAAGAAGCTGTGTCTAGATACTTTTGTATCTAAGTTGGCACTGTAATTTGCAACATATAAACTTTTCACTGTATCATTGAGTGTCTGTGGCAATAAAGGCTCTGTTCTAGTCCAAAAACAGACAGTACAGCGATATACTGTGGGTTTCTGCGATTTCCTTTGATGATATGAAGAACGTTGATTTGGTTGAAATGCTGGAATGATGCCGATTGTACTGTAAAAGTAAGCCCCAATGTGATGCAATGTGTTCATCAAAGGAATAAAGAATGACAAATAAAAAAAATGTAAATCTAATTATAATTAACTACTGTTCCTATAAATTCTTTGGATTGTACAATGTATACGGCCAAACATGTGCATCAGGTGGTCAGTTTACTGAAAAGATACATTTCTCCTCAAAGTAGAGATTTTTAATTAGTATTGCTGAGGTAGACAGGGAAAACCACAGATCTCCGTAATTTTTACACTTCTCTAATTCCAATTTTAATCAATCAACCTTTGGTCAATTGCACAGTCCATAGCCCTGGAAATCCTTCACTATACTTCATCTGCTCTCTATCTCACTTCCTTCCTTTAAGATACTCCTTAAAGTTTATCTTTTGGACAAAGTTTTTGATCACTTGACTGTGATTCTCCTTTTGTGGCTTGGCATTATACTTTGCTTTGCAATGTTACTGTGAAACATCTTATAATGTTTCGTATCTTCAGAGACCATAAATTGTTATTGTTGTTGCGGTTTCTGAACTGTCTCTCCTGGTAAGTGGTCGTTAAGCTGAGGACATAGATTTGAGTCAATCACTGAAAGAACTAAACCCAAAATGAGGAAACATTTCTTCAGTAGTGAGCTGTTGTGATCTGGAACATGCTGCCTGAGGGGTCAGTGACAACAGATGAGCTGATTTAACTTGACAAAAACTATTCTTAAAGAATGTTAGCATAAATAAAGAGAATCCTGAAGAGTGATCTGCCTATTGTGCCAGCATTATTATTAGATACATTCAGTGAAAGGTTACAGTCCCTCTAAAGGATATTATTAAGTTAGAGAGGGTTCAGAAAAGATTTACCAGGATGTTGCTGGATATGGAAGCTTTGAGTTATAAAGAAAGGCTGGATAGGTTGGGACTTTTTCCATTTGAGTGTAGGAGGTTGAGAGGTGACCTCAAAGATGTTTTTAAAATCATGAGGGATATATATATATATAGGGTTAATGGTGCGTGTCTTTTTCCTTAAGACAGGAGATATCAAGATGTAGCGACATATTTTCCAAGGGAGTAGGTGAGAGGAGAGAGATTTTATGAAGACACGAGGGCAAGCTTTTTTACACAGAGGTGGTTTGTATGTGGAATGAGCTTCCTAAGAAACTGGTGGATGTGCATACAGTTACAACATCTAAAAGACACTTAAATAAGTACATGAATAGGAAAGGTTTGGATGAATATGGGCGAGGAGCATTGAGGTGGAACTGGTTTAGATTGGAATTATGATCAGTATCGACTGGTTGGACCTAAGGGTGCTGTCAGTGCTGTATGACTCTATGATTTTATGTGGAACAGTTTGCTCTTAGAGTCAGTTGTGGCCTTTTCAACGAGAATTTGTCTCGATAATATGTACTCAGCATGGGACCTACTGACTGATTATTCTAATTACACTAGAATCGTTTGAATACATACTTTACTCAAAGTTAGATTTCTGTGACAGAGTAACTTTTTTTTCTACATCGTTATTACATGTTACTTGTAACTTTTTAACAAGTGAGCAATGTATCCTACATGAATTTCCCCCTGGAATTTCCTGTATGAATGATAAAGATAAGTGTTACTCATTGTCATTCATGAACATTAATTGTCAGAAAACCAGGGCAGTAGTTTCACAAAATGTACTTTTAACTTGCCAACTTCCTGGCTGGGAGGAAGCACGCAGGAAAGGAGAGTATACCTCATCTTTCCTATCAGTCAAACTTCAGTGTCAGTCAGAGATAAGTGGACTTTGCTGTGGGCAAGTTGAGGAGTACACTCACACAAGCCTCTACAGTTGCTGCTCTCCATCACCTCCACCCCTAACTCCAACCAACAATTTCACCTCCCCCCACCCGCCCCAGCCTGAGACTCCACCCCGGAACAACACCACAGTTGGGCCTCCTAGAATTGGATCAGCACGAACAACAACGGAATCTCATTGAGTGAATGGGATATTGACTGGAGCAAATGTGGCAATGCTCAGGATAATTAAGTCATCTTCCCTGCATCAACAGGTGTACCAGAGCCCTGGGAGTTTTGCCCAATTACTTTGAATTAATCATGACCAAACCTACTGTTGCAACAAGTGTGACCTTTGGTCTGGAGAAGGGGCTGTGAAAGCAACAAATTATACTGGAGTCAGCCACACTGCCTGTCTGCATTGTCCAGTCCAGTTAGAATGATACACACCAGCTGGGTCCACAGATTGTGAAGATTGCACTTGTACATTTTGTACAAAGTTGAAATGTTGCTGGGTGTAACTTTATGGATTTGCTCAGAAAATATAGTCCTAAGAATTGGGTATGAATTTATAGCCACACCATTAGTATTAATATAGACTCTCAATTAATTGTGGTTAATTCTGAGGTAAAGGTTTTGAGTGTTTGAAGTTTACTTAATTAGGATTGTGTCAGTTACTTGGAGGGAAATTGAGAACATGTTAGAGGGAGGAGAAACCTGAGAGAGGTTGAGCAGCATAAGGACAGGAATGGGATATTGGGAGAGAGAGCCTGAGGGCAGAGGATAAGACAATAAGAAGCAGTATTCAAAATCAAGTAGGATGCAGTCCAGGCAGTTACTGTGCAACTCCTAAACTTTATCAAAGAGATGACAGAATTACCCGGTAACCTTTCACACAGTTTTTGCTCTAATATTTGGCACTTGCTGCTGAAAGCAAAATATACACATCATAAACGGCACGGTGGCACAGTGGTTAGCACTGATGCCTCACAGCGCCAGAGACCCGGGTTCAATTCCCGCCTCAGGCGACTGACTGTGTGGAGTTTGCACATTCTCCCCATGTCTGCGTGTGTTTCCTCCGGGTGCTCCAGTTTCCTCCCACAATCCAAAAATGTGCAAATTAGGTGAACTGGCCATGCTAAATTGCCCGTAGTGTTAGGTGTAGGGGAATGGGTCTGGGTGGGTTGCGCTTCGGCGGGTCGGTGTGGACTTGTTGGGCCGAAGGGCCTGTTTCCACACTGTAAGTAATCTAATCAAAAGCTGCAGCAACTTTCTTCAAGCTGAGCATGAGGATGTGGGACAATAGAAAACTGACTAGGAACATCAACCTGTGAGCCTGCTAAGCTTATGTCCTCAACTCACTTTTCTGCAGTGCTAAGGCATGGATCTATCGAACTGAATGTTCTGGTGGCTGTGCTATTCTGTAGTTCTGTGTTATTCCAGCATCTCGAACCACCCTTACAATTCATATGCTATTTGTTGCAATAACCTCCATCAAGGTGCAAATTTTGATTTGGCTGATTCCACCATTCTGAAGCAACGTAGCAAGTTTATTTTTGGATATGACAGACACCATATAAATGCAAATTGTTTTGAAATACAGACCTCATCAGAAAAGGATTTTGGTCCATTTTGTTTAAAGAAATCATGTACTGCTCTATCCTTGGCCAGAAATGTTAAATTAAGACCATGCTGTCAAACAATTTTAAAAAGTATGATTATAATTAATCTCACAGTTAAAATTGCTCATCTCCTATTAATCCTACTTTAACTGAATATTTAATTGGTATGGTTGTTTTAACTATTTATGTGCCAGATTTATGAATACATCATATTGGTTAAATTGATGTTTGTTTAGGTTTGTGTGCCAAAATGGAAGCCTTCTCTTTACTGTTCATATGGAGATCAATCCTCTGGGATAAATTAGCATAATTAAAATTACAGTGATAGAAGTACTCAAAACTCTATTATCCAATCAATTAATCACTGACAGTTTTCTAATTTGTGAGATGAATGTTTTGTGTCATGGTGGTCAACTCTGTGTTAAGCATCACTTGATGTGACTCTGTTGTATTTGCTGTATAGCGTACAGGAGCAAGGCAGCGATGTTAAGATTGTACAAAACAGTGATTTGGCTTCAATTGGAACAGTCTGATCACTGCGTCTTAAGAAGAATGTAAAGGTATTAGAGAGGGTGTTGACAGGATTCATGAAAATGGTTACAGTGATGAGAAACTTCAGTTATGTGGGTGGATTAGAGACAGGGGGATTGTTCTACCCACAGAACAGAAGATTGGAAAGAGGATTTGAGACCATAAGGCGTCTGGACAGCATAGTTGGGGAGAAACTGCTACTACTAGTGAAAGGCGAAAGAATGAGGGGGGCCCAGATTTAAAATAATTAACAAAAAAAGCAATGGTGACATGAGAAAAATGTTTTCACAGAGTGGATGGTTAGCATCTGGAATGCATAGAGTATGGTCAAGGGAGATTTAATTGAGGCTTTCAGGAGGGAGCTGTGTTATTATGTGTAAAGGAAGAATGTTCAGCAGTATAGGGGAAAAGGGAGGGGAGGGCATTAGAATTGCTTGTTTGGAGAGCCAACAAAGACATGTTCAACCAAATGACCTCCTTCTGCACTGTAACAGTACTGTTATCAAAAGAAAAGGCATGTGCAGTCAAAGAATTAGAGTTTAAGAAAGATGACTGATGCTTGGTTTGTGGGAGTGAGTTTGAAGAAAGATGATTCAGGAATATAATGAGAGAAGGCCTGGCTGAGATTAAAGACAAAAGTAAGGATGTTTTTATTAATTCATGGGAAATGGATATCCTTGATAAGGTTTACATTTAGTACCCATCTCTAATTGCCCATGAGAATGCAGTGGTAAGCTGCCTCCTTGAATAAAGCTCAATTGGCTAACTAACCTGCTTCCAAGGGCAATTAAGAATCAACCATATGTAGGCCAGACTGCATCAAGATAACAAATTATGAAAGAACTTTGGTGAATCAGAGAGGTTTTTACAATAATCTAATAATTTCACGGTCACCATTACTGACGACATCTTTTTGCTCCAGATTTGTATAAGACTCTGGTGCGTTCGCATCTGGAGTATTGTGTGCAGTTTTGGTCACCATACTGTAGGAAGGATGTGGAGGCACTGGAATGGGTGCAGAGGAGGTTTACCAGGATGTTGCCTGGTATGGTAGGAAGATTTTTGTTCCAAAAACGCACAACCCAGATGGCCTCCTTCTTCAAGGACCGCAATTTCCCCCCCGACGTGGTCGACAATGCCCTCCACCGCATCTCTTCCACTTCCCGCTCCTCCGCCCTTGAACCCCGCCCCTCCAACCGCCACCAGGTCCTCACCTACCACCCCACCAATCTCCATGTACAGCGCATCATCCGCCGTCGTTTCCGCTACCTCCAAACGGACCCCACCACCAAGGATATATTTCCCTCCCCTCCCCTATCAGCATTCCGTAAAGACCACTCCCTCCGTGACTCCCTCGTCAGATCCACACCCCCCACCAATCCAACCTCCACTCCCGGCACCTTCCCCTGCAACCGCAGGAGGTGCAAGACTTGCGCCCACACCTCCCCCCTCACCTCCCTCCAAGGCCCCAAAGGAAACTTCCATATCCGCCACAGATTCACCTGCACCTCCACACATATCATCTATTGCATCCTCTGCACCCGATGTGGCCTCCTCTGTATTGGGGAGACAGGCCGGCTACTTGCGGAGCGTTTCAGAGAACACCTCTGGGACACCCGGACCAACCAACCCAACCACCCTGTAGCTCAACATTTCAATTCCCCCTCCCACTCCACCAAGGATATGCAGGTCTTTGGACTCCTCCATCGTCAGACCACAACAAAACGACGGTTGGAGGAAGAACGCCTCATCTTCCGGCTAGGAACCCTCCAACCACAAGGGATGAACTCGGATTTCACCAGTTTCCTCATTTCCCCTCCCCCCACCCTGTCTCAGTCAAATCCATCAAATTCAGCACCGCCTTCCTAACCTGAGATCTTCTTCCCGACCTCTCCGCCCCCACCCCAGTCTGACCTATCACCCTCACCTTGACCTCTTTCCACCTATCACATTTCCGACGCCCCTCTCCCAAATCCCTCCTCCCTACCTTTTTTCTTAGCCTGCTGGACAAACTTTCCCCATTCCTGAAGAAGGGCTTATGCCCGAAACGTCGATTCTCCTGTTCCCTGGATGCTGCCTGACCTGCTGCGCTTTTCCAGCAACACATTTCCAGCTCTGATCTCCAGCATCTGCAGACCTCACTTTCTCCCCATGGTAGGAAGATTGTATGAGGAAAGGCTGAGGCACTTGGGGCTGTTTTCATTGGAGAAAAGAAGGTTTGGGGGTGACTTGATAGAGGTGTATAAGATGACTTGGGGTTTAGATAGGGTTGACCATGAGAACCTTTTTCCACATATGGAGTCAGCTATTACAAGGGGGCATAGCTTTAAATTAAGGGGTGGTAGGTATAGGACAGATGTTAGGGGTAGATTCTTTACTCAGCGAGTCGTGAGTTCATGGAATGCCCTGCCAGTAGCAGTGGTGGACTCCCCCTCTTTATGGGCATTTAAACGGGCATTGGATAGCATATGGAGGATAGTGGGCTAGTGTAGGTTAGGTGGGCTTGGATCGGCGCAACATCGAGGGCCAAAGGGACTGTACTGCGCTGTATTCTTCTATGTTCTATGTTGTATTTGATTTAATTAATAGATTTTAAATGATGAGTTCTAATCAGGAGAATGAGAAGTTTAAGTCTAAGGCCTGGACAGGCATGGCATCAAGAACAGGAGTAAAAGGCAAGTCGGATTTGATAGTGAATAAAGATGCAATTAGCTGAACAATTGAATTCATTTACGATCTGAATTCAACATTCGTTGGCTTTTCAGATATATTTCTTGAATCTCAGCAAAATCAGACTAAAAAAACTGCAGGGTAAGACCAGACACAAACCATTTTAAACTAAAAATAAAGTGAGCAACAGTAATAATCACATTTACTTGTTCCAATCAGTAATCTTTGTGCAAAATAGAAAATTTTGAGAATGCTACACTTGTGCTTTGGAGCAGATTATATTGCTTAACTAAAACCAATACGTTCCCATTCTCTGAATACCGCAAGCCTGGCTAAAGCAATGTTTGAAGCTTTATACTGGAAGGCCTCACTGGCTTCATATCGTTTATTGCTGTGCATTACCTTTCCATCCCTGTTCACCTTGGATTTTAATTCCCCGCTCCTCACATTAAAAAAAGGCCTCCCAATTGTTACCACCTAGTAGGGTCTGGCAGAGATGCCAGAGACCTAATAGAACTGGGAGCAGTGGGTTAACAATTGAAACACTTGGTAGACTCAGGTGGAGTATTGTGTACAGTTGTGGGTGTCACATCAGAAGGAAGTTGTGAATGCATTGGAGAGAATGCAGAAGCAGCTCACAAGGATGATTCTAGGAGTGAGAAACTTCAGTTATGGGAATAGATTGAAGAAATTGGGAGTGTTCTCCTTTGGAGAGAAGCCTGAGAGGAGATTTCATTAAGTTAAATAGAGTAGGTAAGAAGAAGCTGTTCTTACCCATAAAAAGAACAAGAATGAGAGGGCATAGGTTTCAAATGATGTGCAAAAGAAGCAAAGGTGATGTGAGGAAAAAAACCATTTTCAAACAATGAGTAGTTAAGGTTTGAAATGCACTGCCTGAAAATGTGCCAGAATACTCAACATTGAGTTCTCCAATTTCAAATAACCTCCCTCCCCATCCCCTGACTGCCATCCCATTCCATCCTCCTCATTGCCACTACTCCTGGCCACCAACTGGATTCATTCCTCCCATTGACCAACCATGTCATACCCTCTACCTGTCTTCACCTATCCCTACTTCACCACCCTGCCCTTGCCACCCCCTTTATCTGCAGCTCCCTTTACATCCAGCCCTAGTCCTGAAGAAGGGTTACACCTGAAACATTGACTTCTCCACCACCTGATGCTGCCTGGCTTGCTGTGTTCTTCCAGCCTCCTGCCTATCTGCTTTGGAAATGTGGTAAAGGCAGGTTCAATTGAGACATTCAAGAGGACATTGAATGATTATTTGGATAGAAATAGCGTGCAAGGGTCCCGAAAAGGCAGGAGATTGGTAGTAGGTAATGATGTTCATTTGAAGAGCTGGTGAACACAATATAGGTTCAAGTATCCTCTTCCAGTGATGTAATAATTCTGTGATTATATGGACAGATATAGGCAAAGGGCTCTATGGTACCCCGGCTGTGTCCCTGCCACTGAACTAGAAGCTCTGCATTCATATCCCATCTGCTCTAAAGGTATGTTACACCATGCCTGATCAGATTGATTTAAAAATGTCAATCCAGTTAATTGGTGTTGTGGGTTTTTGTGATTTGTGGTTTGGAACAGAACGCTGACTGAGATATGTATATACCTGGAATCTATCTGAGCAACCCTTTAACCTCTGGTGTCAAACATCAATGACCTCATTTGAGCACTCTGTACAAAACACAAGGGAGAGACTACACTTAGTGAGAAAGGTTTCGTCAGAAAAAACTGCTTATTGTTTGTAACCTTTGGAGAAAACAAATCTCATATTAACTAACCAGTTCCTGCCTTCTCTAAGGATGAATCAATTCATTTTATATATTAACATTTGACCATTTAGAGGAACTTGCCTTCTGGATCATTTCTGTGGGAAAGTGGTCAAATGGCGGCACAATTTGATGAACCAAATTGGTAATCTTGTGCTTAAATCTTCTTTATGAAGTGCACCAGACAGTCGATTGTGTTTTCTAGCAGATAGGGATTCCGCATAGAAATTGTGGGTGTAATTTAATCGCAGATTATTGGGCAGGATGCAGAGACTGGGCCCTCTTAAATGTGGGAGCAGGGACCCATCAGATTTCATGTGGCAAGAAACCCTCCTGGGTGGCATAGTGGCTCAGTGGTTAGCACTGCTGCCTCACAATGCCAGAAACCCTGTTTTTTTTCCACCTTCGATAGTCCATGTGGAGTTTGTACACTCTCCCCATGACTAGTTGGGTTTCCTGTGTGTACTCTTGTTTTCTTGAACAGTCCAAAGATGTACAGGTTAGGTTGATCGGCCAAACTAAATTTTCCATAGTGACAAGAGATGTGCAAGCTATATGGATTAGCCAAGGGAAATGCAGGGTTACAGGGATAGAGTGGCAAGAGGGGCTCTGAGTGCAATGCTTTTTGGAGGATCAGTATGGGCTAAATGGCCTCCTTTCACACTGCAGTGAGTCTGTGATTCAGATGGAGGCAGGGATAAGCCAATGTGGGAAATTTGTCCACTTCCAGTGGGACCTCAATCAGACTCATTATTAAACAAATTGACACCAATTATTCTTGAATCTGTTGGCATTTAGCAGTGACTCAGGGTTTAAATGTCAATAGCACAGCATTCTCTGCCTCTCAATGGCTGCCTAGCAGTTGTTGATGGGATTGGATGTGACTATGTAGTGATTCCTCTGTTGGGTGCCAATTGCCCAAAGCTGCTTTATGCCAACTCATAAATACCGGACCAGCCAGCAATGTCCTTATCCGTTCTTGCCTCCAACTCTCTTGCAACCCCTTCCCCTTTACCCAATCCAGCCTTTACTCATGAGAGTTGATGGGATCCAGCAATAGTCCCTGACTCAGTCCGCCTCAGAATGCCAACAGCTGCTGCAAGCAGGATTTCCACCTCTAAAATCCAGGGGGCATTCTAATGTTGTTCAGTTATGTGTATGACAGGCAGTTAACTTGGTTACATTTTCATCTTGAAACTCTTGCAGTGAACAGAAACTAAAGGAAGATGGAGGAGAGTCTTGTGAAACAAATGGCCATCACTTGGAAGAACAGTTAATGGCATTTATCATCTGATGGTTTAAGTTGTGCCTCTTGGTAGTTGTAAATTAAAATGGCATTCAGTTCCCACAAGATGGGAAAGAAAAATAACTTGAATAATGGAAATGTATCTTTTTCTTGGCTCTCACTAATTTTAATATTTATGCACATTGTTTGGTATCTTCTGGAAAGAGAAGTAAGGTTATTAATACTGATGATGGAGTACAGAATTTGTTTAAATGCATTGATACAGCTGGATTCTCTCAAACTAACAACATAAAAACTGGATATTTTTCAAAAGCATCATGTAGTATTTAAAAAAATATATTTTACTCAAATAAGTGAACTAAACTGGGAAACTTGGTTAGGTGCTGCATACCCCTGAACATACCAACTTCTCATAAACCAGGCTGTTCCTTCGCTTCATGTTGATCCTATCCACACACAATTGGCCTGAACTTCTCACTGCCCAAAGTTTCTGAACCAAAATTCTAAATGCCTCAATCCAGAGTCTAGCAAAAGACTAGAAGAAAACAGCAAGCCAGGCAGCATCAGGAGGTGGAGAAGTTTCTGGTATAACCCTTCTTCAAGACTGGGGGTGGGTGTATTGGGAGCTGCAGATAAAGTGGGTGGCAGGGGTAGGGTGGTGAAGTGGAGATAGGTGAAGACAGGTAGAGGGTACAACCTGGTTGGTCAGTGGAAGGACTGAATCTGGTTGGTGAGAGGGAACAGTAGAAGGAAGGGGGAGGGGCTCAGAAGGAGTTAGGGGCTGAGAAGGGAGGTTATTTGAAATTGGAGAACTCAATGTTGAGTCCTCCAGGCTGTAGGCTGCCCAGGCGGAAGATGAGGTGTTGTTCCTCCAATTTGTAATTTAGTTTGTTGTGGCAATGGAGAAGGCCAAGGATGGTCATGTTGGAAAGGGAGTTGCAAGCGGAATAAAAATGGGTAGTGACTGCGAGGTCCAGTCAGCCCCTGCAGACCCGGCTGAAATGCTCGGTGAACCATTCCCTAAGTTTAGGTTTGGTCTCCCTGATGTAGAGATGAAGACATCTGGAGTGCCTGATATAGTAAACTAGGTTGGAAGAGAGGCAGGTGAACTTCTGTCTCACCTAGAAGGACTGGTTGGTACCTTGGATGGAGGTGAGGGGGCTGGTGTAGTGGCAGGCTTTGCAAGGCCTGCTGGTACATCACTCCTGAGTATGTCAGATTTGAGAGAGGATACTAGCAATGTCAGAATGTAGCAATGCATTGGGAACACACAGAGATAGCGGCTATTCATATCTTGCACTTGTCATTGGAAAGGTTATTTTCACTAGGAAATGTGATCTACATTTTCTCAGTTTCAGTTTTGTAGATGTTGCTTCTTGCTGTTGGCTGATAATCTTGTGGATCAATCACCTAATTGGATAGCTCATTTGAAGAGTCAGCCCAGGCACAATGGCCCAAGTGGCTTCTTTCTGTGTTATTTGATTTTATTCTATGATATTACTTCCCACGACAAAATGCTTCATTTTTAATTTTTTGCATCATTTAAAAAAATACATTTTATTCATGGTTTTACAGGACATTACAAGTAGGAAAAGTGGAATGTAAAATTATCGTCAGCAGTAACAAAAAGTGGATAGTTGACAATGAAATTGATAGCCCAGTAAGTCAATGTAATGTTCTTTGGAAGGTCATTGTATTATTGCTTTTGATACCAGTTGTTTACAGAAAGTCATAAAAACTTGTAAGAATGTGGAACTATTTTTCCATCAGTAACCACTGTATGGTGTGTCCAATGGATGGTTAATCAGGAACAACTATTTACACACGGTCGCAATCCTTCTCTGACACCAAAGACTAACTCTATGGATTCCGTTGGGGAGCACAGTAGGATAGTTTAGGCATGGGACTGCAACATCACCAGCTCAATTCTCTGGTCTACACTTTGTGCATGTCGCTTCTAACTGTGACTGTGTAATTTTTTTAAAAAATTCAGTTTTCTGTCCAAAGGCAGATCTGAGGTACACAGCGTCACATTTTGGGCCAGATGGCAGATCCTGAATTGAACCCTAGCTGCAGTGGGCTTCAGACTCCATGATACTGACATTAATCTGATCCAAGCCAGTTGTGCAAACCAACCAGCCCTGAAAGGAATCTAACTTGCTATGGCAACATACATTTAACCTGCACGTTTGAAGCCTGGAGCTTCTGGATAGTGTGGTTGAAGTTCCAATTTCCTTCCATCTCATGGCTAAGCAGAAATTTCTCCTTCTCTTACTGACTGCCATTGTGTGTGTTGGAAGGATTTACAGATTGCTAATCCACATTAGCAATCTGTTTGGCCACATTAAGGATACTCCTTCTGTGACTGCCAATTTCCAGAGGAAAGAGCTTTGGGATGAAGCATTCTCGCTATGTTTCTTCCAGTGCTAGGAAGTAATTTCCAGAGCAGATAAGAATTTTTAAAGCCTTGAATACAAACAACATTGAGGGCGCACTCCCAAAAGCTCCTGTCCTTGATTAATTAAAATGCAAGCTTAATACAATCCGTAAAGAAATTGTTTCGTGGGATATTTACACATTGCACTCCTAATTAACAGAATTCTAACCTGATATGCTGTTGTTACATAGACCTGCCTTCATGACAGTCTTTGAGCCAGAAAATTTCCAGGATTCCAGTATTGAAATAAAAGCTGATAATCTATCACTATCCGTTCATTCATAAATTCTGCTTAAAGCACATTTCTCTCTCTTTAAGCCACAAGCTAGTCATTCCTGAAAGATTGTACGCATTGGCTTGTGATGAACAGAGCTAGAGAGTCATAGGAACAAGAAAAAGCCCCTTCAGTCCCTTGAGCCTTTTCCACTACAAAATTAGGTATTGGGCAATTTCTATCTTCCCTTGGATTTACCTGCCTTGGTTCTGCAACCCATCAAGACCTTTGACCAACAAAAAATCATAAATTCAATTTTGAGAACTTCATCAATGAATGCAGTCTGTTACAAATTGGTTTGGACATCCAATGAAGCTGTATCCTGCTGGCACGTTTTAGACACAAGTTCTTTCTATGAGCTTTCTATTTAATCCCTTAGTTGGAAACTGATTGTTTATGATTCGTTCCAGGCAGATTTTTCCAAGAGGATTGCCAGCAAAATTTACTTTTGTCACCATATTTCGCCTGAAAAGAGCCACAAGGAAGGAACATTGGCACCTTTGGCAGATTACTGACCAATCTGGTGGTGTACAGGTAAACCTTGACTGATGTGTATAAGATCCTGAACAGTTTTGATAAGGTAGACATTGGAAGGATGTTTACAGTTTTGGGTCAGTCCAGAAATAAGGCTCACTCTTTAAAAATGAGGGGTCACAGAGATTAGGAGAGAGACTTTGAAGTTTCTGCCTCTGAAGGTGATTAAGGAAGGATTATTGACTGAAATTGATAGATTATTGATGGAAAAGGGATCAAAGATTATAGGAGGGTTGGTGGGAATGTGGAATTCAAAACTCAAACAAATTAGCCATTATCTTATTGAATGACAGAGCAAGTTTGAGGAGCCAAATGGCCTACTTATACTCCTAATTTGTTCCATCAACCCTTCTCCAATAAACAAAACTCACAAATTTAGAAATCTGAACCAGAACCACAAATTGATGGATAGCCTCAGGAGGTCATTGGTTTCCATGAAGGGAATAGGTAGGGTTAAGGTTTCTACTGCAAACCCTCCTTCTCAGCACAGTTCAATTTGAGCTGCTAGTGAGAAGTTGTTGGGTGATGCAGGATACAGTGGAGGTGGAGTGGGGTAGAAGAATGTTCAAACTGAATAGTACATCAAGAGACCAATAATGGCTTCTTCAGTGATGCAGATTCTGAGTGTAAAAAGGCTAGGGAGATGGCAAGGCCAATGGATTGCTAATGAATAGTAGTCAGAAAGAGTGAGCAAAGTTTAAGAAGAGGAAGCAGAGTCAAGGAGTGAGAGGAGTCTTTCTCTGGCTATCTCATGCTCTCTCTAAGCTTTAGGGAGTCTGTCTGATGAGTGTCTCTCTTATTTTCTTCTAATTTCTTGAACTGTTTCACCTCTATGTTTTCATTCGCCAAGGTACAATGTTTTAAGATGCCAATAGCTAACAGTTGTATGAGCCTCAGAGGGAAGGAAAGTTTGCAATTTTAATCCCTGCCTAAATCAATTTATTTTAACTCGGTGAATACTTGCAGTAGAATTTCTGATAGGGGAGTGCTTTAACTGCAGTTTTCAGCATTCATCTGCTAATACTGTTATCTCTAACGGCAATCCTTGTGGGACCAGAGGACATAATCTCAGAATAAGGGATCACATATTTAATATGGAGATGGGGAGGAATTTCTTCCTTCAGCGGGGAGTAAATCAGTTGAATTTTTTACTGCAATGGGCTTTCAAGGCTGAGTAATTAGTTACATTCAAGGCTGATATAGACAGATTTCTAATCAGCGAGCAAATCAAGGGAAAAAGCACAAAAGTGAAATTGAGGATTATCAAATCACCTATGATTTTTTAAATAGAATCCCTACAATGTGGAAACAGGCCCTTTGCAAAGTAACCCACCCAGACCCATTCCCCCTCCCTATTATCCTATGTGTCCCCCTGACTAATGCACCTAACCTACACATGCTTGAACACTATGGGCAATTTAGCATGGCCGATTCACCTGACCTGCACATCTTTGGTTTGTGGGAGGAAACCAGAGCATCCAGGGGAAACCCACGCAGACTGAGGGAGAATATGCAAACTCCACACAGACAGGGACCCTAGGCTGGAATCAAACCGGTGTCCCTGGCACTGTGAAGCAGCAGTGTTAACCTCTGAGCCATTTCACTGAATGTTGGAGCAGACTTGATGCATTGTATGGCAGACTTCTGCTCCTATGTCTTATCAGCATGCCATCCAATTGTGTGATTTTGCTCGCAGTGAGTGTATATTGATGAATAACTCAAAACTCACATGGCCACTCAAGCAGTGTGCTGGGGATAAGAAGACCATCAAAAAAATGTGAACCTTTTTTATATTGGACAAGAATTGTCAATGTTAAAAATAAAATGAGAAACAGTTGTTATATTCTGGGCCCCTGATTAAGCTGTACTTATTATATTATCATAGCTATCTGCTCACCACACAGCTGGCCATTCTTTAATGTATAAATCTGTACAGGAAGCGTCATCCGTCCTTGGAGGACACCATAAGTCCAATCCTGTCCATACTTGACAAGCCTTTAGTGAATAGTAAGATGTGGAAAGTATAGAGTTATCGGAACAAGAGAGGTCATTCAATTCCATCAGCCACCTCCTCCATTCTAAATCATGGATGATCAGCACCTTAATGTAATTTTGCCACATTATCTCTATATACCTCAATGTCATAAGCAAGGATAAGGCATTACCATGTGTCCTCCTTCACCCACTGCCTTGAAATTCATTTATATCATCCTCATTGCCTATCTGAGCGATATCTGATCTAAAACAAAATTCAACCGTTGAATCAACTGGAGCCTCACACAGTAATATCCAACACAACAGAAGTCAGGGAGCTTTTTCATAGACACGGATAGAATTAACCCCCATTCCAACCTCCATCCCACCCAAGTTCCTCCCCAGTAAATTTCAACAATTGCCCTGAGTAATTTATCACAAGAGCTCACACAGGACAGGAGTTGATTATCACTGTGTCCTCGGGCTAATCATACTGCTATTCTTCCTTTAGGTGTCTATTTCTATCAATGGGAGCAGAAAGCTGGTGGAATTCAGTGCCATTGGGAGTTCTGGAAATAGGTTGCTTTTGACATTTAAGAAGCGGGAACTTGGTTCTCTGTTTGACCGTCACTGGCACAAGCTCTCAATCAATGTGCAATCTGGGTCAGTGTCCCTTTACAAAGACTGCAAGCTGGTTGACAGTCGACACAGTGAAGAGATAGGAAACATCGATATCTATGGGAAAACTACAATTGGAGTACGTGTTAGTGATGGGACACCTGTCGATGTAAGTAACTCCAAACCCACCAGAGGATTTCAATTTTTTTTAAATTAAGTTAAGTGATGTACCATTTTCTCTTATTAAGATGGGGATCAAATGGCATTTAAAGGAAGAGTTCATAATGATAATTAAATTGATTGGTTGAGGCAGGATGGGAAAGAAAAATCTACAATAATCTGTTTCTGACCTCTTTACATAGTTTGATCTTCAGCAAATAATGGTTTACTGCAATCCTCAACTGATAGAACTAGAGACATGCTGTGGAATGTCAGGGGGCCAGGTAAGGTTTTCAGTTTTATTTTCCAAGCCAATGTTTTAAGGAGGAATTTACACCATGCCTGCTCAGCTTACTGTATCATGAAAGGATTGCTGATTTGCATTTATTTGTCAGCCTGTGATGCAGATATTGACATGTATAAGATGCAGATGGGTGGGAGCACCAGGATATTGAAATGCAAGTGAGATTTAAAGACATGAGGGCAACGTAGAAGCATAAAAACAAAGAAACATAGAAACCTAGAAAATAGGAGCACGAGCAGACCATTTAAGCCTTTGAGTCAGCTCTGCCATTCAATATGATCATGGCTGATCATTCAACTCAATACCCTCTTCCTGCCTTTTCCCCATACCGTATGAACACTTAAGCCCTAAGAACTATATTTATTACTTTATTGAAAACATTCAATAAAGTAATAAATTCCTGAAGAAGAACCAGACCTGCTGTAAAATGAGCTGCCTTTTTGATTGGGATTATAGATAACATATCCACCACCATTATTTTTATTCTGTTTTCAAAGATGTTGAAGCAATGCCAGTGTCTCTACACTGCACAGATTCCTGAACAAGATTCCTGAAGAAGGGCCTGTTGCCCGAAACGTCGAATCTCCTGTTCCCTGGATGCTGCCTGACCTGCTGTGCTATTCCAGCAATAAAGTTTCAACTTTGATCTCCAGCATCTGCAGACCTCACTTTCTCCCTGAAAACATTCAATGTTTTGGCCACAAGTGCTTTCTGTGGCAGAGAATTCCACAGGCTCACTACTCTCTGAGTAAAGAAATTTCTTCTTTCCCCTACCTTAGATGGCCTACCCTGTATCTTTCGACTACCACCCAGGTTCTGAAACCCCCCATCATTAGGAACATACTTCATGAGTTTACCCTGTTATAATTTTATAGGTTTTTATGAGATTCTCCCTCCGAAAGAAAGAATTGGCTGTGTGGGAAACAAAAATGCAATGAACCAAATGTTAAATCTGAAGAAGGAGAGGACAAGAAATTAATTGGAAGTATTGGGCATCACATTTTAGGAAGGATATGAAGACAGTGCAGAGGGTACAGAAAAGATTCACAAGGATAATTTCAGGGGTGAGAAACTTGAGTTACATAGACTGCAGAAGTTGGGACTGTTTCCTGGGAGATGAGAAGACTAAGAGGGGAATTATTAAAGGATTTAAAATTGGGAAGGTGCTGGATAGTGTAGATAATGAAATACTATTCTCGTTCATGAAAGAATCAAATTTGTGGGAAAGAGGTGGAGCTGATGGAGAATGGTCCTGGCTGTGTCAACATTAGACACATTACTCTTCAGGTGGTTTGCCATTTATGGGGCCCAACTCTTGGAAGTGAGCACATTTGGATTGTGTTAAAATCTGGCCTGTGGAATCACATTGAAAAATTTGAGAGTAAAGGAAGCTAGTGAACCAGACCTGCTGTAAAATGAGCTGCCTTTTTGATTGGGATTATAGATAACATATCCACCACCATTATTTTTATTCTGTTTTCAAAGATGTTGAAGCAATGCCAGTGTCTCTACACTGCACAGACTGTGATGATTCAACAAGGCATCTAACCCCATCACCTCTCTCAAATGAATGAATAAAAAAAGTCTTTCAATCCTCTGCTAATTTGAACATTTGTTTGGGATTAATGCTGTACAATTAAACTCCACTTTCAACATGGCCTTTATCATAAGAATTTTTAAAAGGAATGCTAGTTCATGGATAAGAAAAACAATGGGAAATCATAAACCTGAGAAGGGATGGGTAATGTAGTGAGATTCTAGAGATGGTTTCTTTTCATATGTCAACAATGCTAACTTCATAATATACATTTATGTTACATTAATGAAGATAATAGCTCCATTAGGAAACCAGATTAGAAAAGAGTTCAGAATTAACGTGGGTATCAAGACTGCAGTTCAGATTCTCCGATGTGTTCACCCGGTTGGCTATGTTCCTCTCTGGGACTGGACAAAACATCTGAATGTATGGTAAAAATCATCTTTATCCTCAAAAACAACCCTTCCCCGAGAAGGGGGAGCAATGGTGCAGGTGGAGCCTGAGATAATGTTTCAAATCATATTTATTAATTAACATAGTGTAGTAAAACCATTGGATGAACACATGCCTCTGACTATCGGCTGTGATAGTTTAGAAGCCTCGGTGTGATATTGTTGAAAGAGAGGTGTACTAGAGGACAAAATAACATTAGCAGGATTAATCTCAACTGATGGGAGTAAAAAGATGCCAACAAATGCAGAGACTGTTCATGATATAACTGCTTATTGAGTTGATAAATGAAGCATAAAATTTTAACACTTGCAGTGCTCATCAGAAGATGGCTTCTCTGATGCTAAGGTGACATCAAACAATCTTCTCAGACAGAGATCTCCTCAATCAAAACTGAAAACTGACAGTCAGAAGGTGAGACTCTGGGATTTTGGCTCTGGATCTAACCCTAACCTTGACCCTGTCCCCATCCCTATCTCTATCCCTAACCATGACTGCTTGGCAATGGTTGCAACTCAAGTTGCATTTCTTTCAGATATTAGCATTCCAAGAACTTTACTGGGAAAAGCTTGAGACCAGAGCAGACTCACCAACTGATGAATAAAATGACCAACCTGGTGCATTGAGCTTGACAGAACAGTAGTTAGAACAGCAGTTTGTGGAGATGAGTGCAAGTCTAGCAGTGAAGTCCACATTTTATAATGGGTAATAACAAGCTGACCTCTACTATAAATGTTGACCTTTCACTTGATTTGTTTCAAGTTAAAGAAATCATAAACAAATCTCCAGTGGATTTTGAAATTCTATGGTCGTGTAATAAAAGGAATACTGAATTCATCCAGGATTTGTTTTTGGAGGCAAAGTATGGGAAAGGATTTATCAAAATCCAAGAGTCTGTTATAAAAGATTTAATAGCAGTGCACTCGACAAACAGTGACAGGACCAGATAGAGTCAGCACGCATTTATGAAGGGGGAATCATGCTTGTCAATTCTAGAAGTCTTCAAGAATGTAACCTATAAAGTTGATAAGGGGGAGCCAGTGGATTGCATAACACTTCAATCAAGTTTCACATAAGAGATTAATATGTGGCATTATAGTGTAATCAGATGGATAGGGAACAAATGGGTGGGCAGGAAACAAAGTGTAGGAATAAATGGGTAATTTCCAAGTGGCAGCTGGTGACTAGTGGGGTACCACAGAGACCAGTGCTTGGACTCCAGCTATTCACAACTTATATTAGCAATATAGATAAGGGAACTAAATGCAAAATCTCCACGTTTTCAGATGACACAAAACTGGACAGGAGGATGAACTGTGAAGAAGTTGCAGAGATGTTTCAATGTTGTTTTTCATGAGATTAGATTCTCTACAGTGTGGAAACAGGTCATTTGGCCCAACAAGTCCACACTGACCCTCCAAAGAGTAACCCACCCAGACCCATTCCCATCTTTTTACCCCTGACTAATGCACCTAACACTATGGGCAATTTAGCATGGCCAATTCACCTGACCTGCACATCTTTGGATTGTGGGAGGAAACCCACAGGGAGAACATGCAAACTCCCACCTGCCAACACCCAGCCCATATCCCTCCAAACCTTTCCTGGCACTGTGAGGCAGCAGTGCTAACCACTGAGCTATTGTGCTGCCCTGCAAGTTGAGTGAGTGAGCAAATGCATGGCAGAGTCAGCATAACGTAGTTAAGTGTGAGGTTATTTACTTTGGTATCAAAAACAAGAAATATTATCTGAATGGCAAAACATTAGGAAAGGAGGAGGTGCAACAAGAGCTGCTTGTCCTTGTACATAGTCGCTGAAAGTAAGTATGAAGGTTCAGCAGGTGGTGAAGAAGGCAAATGGCATGTTGGTCTTTGTAGCAAGAAGATTTGAATACAGGAGCAGGGATATTTTGCTTCAATTATATCGTACCTTTTTATGACCACACCTGGAGTGTTATATGCAGTTTTTCTCTCCTCATCTGAAGAAGGACAATCTGGCTAGGGAGGGAGTTTACCAGATTGATGCCTGGGATGACAGGAGTGGCTTATGAAGACAGACTGGATCAGTTAGGACCCCATCACTGGAGTTTAGCAGAATAAAGGATCTTGTAGAAATCTATAAAATTCTATTTGACAAGGTAAATGCAGGAAGGATGTTCTTGGTGACCAGAGATTCAAGAATCGGGGATACAGTCTGAAGAAAATGGGAAGGCTATTTACAGCTGAGATGAAGAGAAATTGCTTCATCCAGAGAGTAGTGAGCCAGTGGATTTTGTGGTCACAGAAAACAGTTGAAGTCAAAACTTTGAATGTTTTCAAGAAGGATTTATATATAGTTGTTAGGTCTAAAGGGATCAAAGTGTTTGCAGAGGTAACAGAAACAAGATACTGAATTGCATGACCAGCCATGATCATATTGAATGCCTAAGCAGGCTCAAAGGGCCAAATGGCTTACTGCTGCTCCTATTTTGTAAGTTTTTATATGGCTGTAGATGCTAAATAGACCCATTCTCACATTTGTATTCCTGCTGGAAGTGAGGTTTTCAATATAAGTGCGATCCAGAAAAGAATATTTTGTTACTTTTATGACACAAGAAGTCCCAGTACCTATTCTTGGATCCTGAGATTAGTTCCATGGTGATTACAAAATGAGAACGTAGAATAATGATGTTAACATCAGAGGTATGTATAATGATGATTTTTTTTTATTCATTCATGGAATGTGGGCACCACTGACTGGGTCAGCATTTAAATGGGTATATGAACAGGAAGGGTTTGGAGGGATATGGGCTGGGTGTTGGCAGGTGGGACTAGATTGGGTTAGGATATCTGGTTGGCATGGACTAGTTGGACCAAAGGGTCTGTTTCCGTGCTGTACATCTTTATGACTTTGACTCTATGTCCCATCCTTAATTGTCCAAACAGCAGCTAAGAGTCAACTGCATTGCTATGGACCTGGAATCACATGTTGACCAGACTGGGTAAATACTGCAGATTTCCTTTACCTAAAGGGTATTAGTGAACCAAATGTGTTTTTCTTTACAACAATTGACATAGACTAATGTTTAATTCAAGATTCCTTGTCAAATTAATGAATTCAAATGTCACTATTTATTAGCCTGAAGTTCTTGAATTATTAGCCCATTGTGCCACCATCTCCCCCGATGTAATATTGGGGTCACAAAATTAGGTAAAACAGACTGGAAAGCAACAGACTTCTTGCAGAAAGTTTTGGGGACTTCAGCACTTTTTATTTTGGAAGTCTAAATAGAGTTGAACTCCAAACATGCAATCAAACGGACAGGATTAGACAGAATCTAATCTTGCTCACCATGCTTACAGCCAAACTATAACAAGTTTTGCTTTGTATTGCATGTGACATGGCTGTTCAGCAGCAGTGGATCATGGAAAATAAAAAGATAGTCTTTGATGAGAAGTGAGATGATTATTGTGTCTGTGTTTTGTCAATATGTTCAGAAAAGTGCAAATCTAATCATTACCACTTCAACGTTAACAAAGAACAAACTGTCGATGTACTCTGCTTCTTTATTGTCACAAATACTGAACACTGACCAAAATAAACAGAGATACATGTTCTTTTACTATTTGTAGTTGGATGGTAAGTTACATAATGGTCATTATGAAGTGAAGATCACTTCCTTTCATTGGTACAGTTAAGTAGATAAGCCTAAGAAGTGGGGAATACTTGGAGGAGAGAATTTAACTCTTCATCTCTTCCATGTCAGACTGGATGTTAACTCCAGAATAACAATACACAATTTAGCAACAGCACAAAGAGCACAGGAAGCTGACTCCACATGGGATCATGCACCACTGTCCTGCTCCTCCACTATCCGGACGGATTGGAAATCCACATTTACCTTTGGTAGAGCTCCCTCAGTGTCAATGCAGAATCACAGGGTGGTGTTTGTTTAATAGGTCCAGTGAAGCATAGCCAGTGTGACAGTGGTGAGAGGTGTGGTGGTGAGTAGAGGACTTAATTACAGTTTCCCAGTTTTGGGTAGAGATTATGAGGTAAAGTGGTGTGCCGACACTGGAGCGACAAACACACTGCCGATAGACAGGAATCTATTTACCATTGATTTGCAAACAGCTTACACTTATTAATTGGGAAATACTGCAACTTCCATCCTACCTTCAAGACTAAGCCAGTGATTCACGGGCAGCTCACGTCCATCGTTCCAGACACCTGGAGAAGTGGTGAACGGCAGATAAGGTTGTTCAATGTTTGGAGCTGAATAGCACAAGGGAGAAGACTAGTAGTTGCTGTATCAACTCTCATTGCTTTTTCAGAAAGTACAGATCCAATCAGAATCATTTGCAATATAAATGCATTTTTCCTCCTCTCCTTCTAGATACTGAGGAAATAATCTTTAATCTGTGCCACCCTGAATGTAGAAAGAGATTTTGGTGCTCAGTCAAAATGTCTCATAATTTTAAGCAAATCTGTTAAATTTTTCTTTAACTTCCCCTGTTCGAAGGGGAACAATCCCATCATTTCCAATCCCTAATCCTTCTGCTATGCTTTGTGCCCTCTTCAAGGTCTTGACATTCTGCCTAGAATCTACTTAAACTCGAGCTATACATTATTCATTGGCCTTAGGTTGGAGAGTGAAATTTAAACAGTAATTACTTAAGTGCTGACTCTTTATCCTTCTGTGTGTCCATCTTCATACTTTCCTTTTTAATTTTTTTTTGTTGATCTTGGAGCTGTGATGACAGACACCAGCAGATGGTTAGCTCCTGCTAACACACCATGTAATGAGACTGGTATTAATTTCAGGACTTACATTAATCACAGTTACAGAACTTTTATGTTATGTCATTAGATCAATTAAATGAATTCTATGCCATAACCCGATAACCTCATAAGTCAGACAGTGGCAACGTCAAAGCAAATCGAACTGGAGAGAGATACATTGCACGGTCGAGTAATTTGGATAATGTAATCCCAAAAATGGAAATTGACTTGAATAATGATTCTCACAAGATCCCTGAGAGCTGAATAAAACTATTGAAGTTTTCAGTAACAGTTATTTTCTGAACTCATGGTTATTAAACAAACTTTACTCCTTTGCCTTGAGCTTGTCTTTCTGATGGCTGTCACAGTATATTCACCCTGTGATGTCAGCTCCTTCCACAAGCATGCAGGTTGATGCTATCCACTATGACTGCTACGAGAACAGGTGATCTGGCCTAGGAGGTAACACTAAACTTAGAGGAATTTTAAACTGTGAGGAAGAGAGTGTAGAACTCCAAAAGGACATTGACAATTTGGTGGAGTGGGTGGCAAGCTGGAAAATAAGGTTCAATGTAGAGAAGTTGAGGTGATGCACTTTGACAGGAAGAATATTAAAAAACAATTTTAAATAAGGGGTGCAATTCTAAAGGGATTACAGGAACAGAGGGACCTGGGAGTATATGCACACAGATCATTGAAGGTGGCAGGACTGCTGAGCAGATAATAAAACATGCACTGTGCTCAGATTTATTAATAGGGCATAGATTACGAGAACAAGGAGGTGATGTAGAACTTACACGAGGCACTTATTAGACCTCAAACATAAAACAAACAAACTGAAGATGTTGAAATTTGAAACAAAAACAAATTGCTGGAGAAACTCATCAGGTTTGACAACATGTGTGGAGAAACTGAGTTAATGTTTTGAGTCCAGTGATTTTTTCAAAACTGGTAGCACCTAGGGAAAAGTAGTATTCACACTGGTGACAGGAGAGGAACTGAGGTGGTGGAGATGTTTGGCATGGGGAAAGAATAAGCAGAGAGGTGGAGGTGGAATTCAGAGAGAGAGAAAGGAAAAAGGTTAGGCAGACAAAAGGATTGTTGATAGTAAACCAAGCAAGAAGAGAAGCTGGATAGATAATGGTCATGATAAATGGATTAAAATGGGTTGTCTGTGCTGAAAGCAATCCATGTCATTTCAGGAGCTGTGGTATGGGGTGGGTAAAAGGCATAGAAGGAGCTGATCAGGCTATAAGATTATTTAACTCAATATGTAGTCCTGAATGCTGTCAGGTTCATCAGCAGAACTTGAGATGTTGTTCCCCAGCTTACACTAAGCCTTGTTGGAGAAAGCCCAGGATAGAAATGTTGATCAGCAAATATGGTGGTATCTGGTAGTATCAGGCAATTGGAAACTCGGGGTCTTTTTTGTAGACAGAATATAAGTGTTCTGCAAAGCAGTTACCCAGTCGGGTTTTTTTGTCTCCTAAATGTAGAGGAAACTACATTTTGAGTGTATACAGTAGACTAGATTGATTGAAGTCTAGACAAAATGTTACTTCACCTGGAAGGTGAGTCAGAAGCCTTAAAAAGTGAGAATGGAGGAGGTGTTGCAAAATCTATGATTGCATGGGAAGATGCCATAGGGATGTGGGGCAAGTGTTGGGAGTGGAGTAGGAGTGGATCAGAATATCCCAAGGGGAAAATTGTCCCTACAAAATGCTGAGGGGAGCAGAATATTTGTCTGGTGGTGGCCTCCTCCTGAAGGTGGTGGAAATGGCAGCTGATGATCTTTTGGATGCAGGTGCGATGGAAAGTAAGGACAGGGAATCCTCTTGGTGTTGTGGGAAGGAAGAGAATGGGTGAGAGCAGAAGTCTGGGAAATGGGTTGAATATGGCTAAAGGCTCTGTCAATCATGATAGTAAGGAATCCTCAGTTAAGCAAAAAGTGGACATTTCTGAGGCACCATATGAAAGGTAGCATCATCAGGACTGATGCAACAGAGATGGAGAAATAGGGAATGGGATGGAAGCAGTGTGTTAGGATGTATAATGGCAGGGAAGGAATGTCTAGATTCTCTTAGAAGCAACAGGTGTAACACTACATATGACAATACCAATAAAAACATATGTTCCTGCGAGTCACAAGTCGAATGGCCAGTTATTGATGTGAGGTCTCTGGGGTAGGATGTGGGAAATCTTTTGTGAGATGCTTGACTCCGAGAGGTCAATTAAGTATTACAGAAACTTCTTAAAAAAAAAATAGACTGAGGAATGGTATAATAATTCAAATTAATTAGCATTTGTTAAGAATTTAATGATATGGGCTAAACAGCATTTGATTAATTATGAGAAGAGATTAATTTGATTTGAGATACCATATTTTGATCTCTAAACCTTTCTGTCATTTTCATGATTCTCAATGAAGACTATTTTTTACATATGATTTACACTATTTTTGGCTAGGGCAGGTGCGGTCGAGGAGAAAATATTGTTGGATGTGTAATGTTGGTGCTTCCTTTGCAACCAGGAATTATATACCAGGTAGACAAATGGCAAATCTGAACAGGTACACATGATTTAGGATGTTCACACCTCCACAGCCTGTTTCAGATTGAACTCAAGCTCCATCCCTTCAGGTCCCCAGACCAGCTCTTTTAAAGGGGCAGCACCCCAAAACATGTTGATTCAGCAAAAAAGCTTATCTACGCAACTCTTAACCCAGTTAAAAGTTTTCTAAGTGATCCACAGAAGCTGTCTGTAGTGCGACTCAGACTCAGCAGAGAGATTGTTGTCAAGCTTTGCAAAGTGTTTGTATTTTATTTGACAGGGTTCTTAATGACACCAATTATCTTGCTCGCTTGAGCTTCACACATTGAGTCTGTGTGTGTGTGTGTGCTGGAAAATCAGCTCTGCACCCAATTTGTAAATTTATATGTATCTATATCATTAAATCTATCATATTCAGCTCTTGATTCTACATTTGGCAGGCCTGCACTACTGCCCTAAAAAAAGTTCTTTTTTTCTGCTAAACCTTCCCTTAAATTATGACTGCCACTTCAGTAAAGTTGTACTCTTGGAAGTTGATCCCACGTGTAATTGAGTCCAGCCTGCAGCCTGAGTATCTTATTTAAATCAATGCTGGGGGCAGAGGAAAATAATTGAATTTACTTTATGGCAGTTGTACTGGCTTCTACTGCAGATTTGCTTGAAGTACCTCAATACCAGAAAATTCTGACAGTAACATTCTCCCCTTGACGGTTGCATGGAGAGCAAAGTGCAATGACAAGTGACTCGCTCTTTGTCCCTTTCTGATAGTGTGTGGAGGTGAAAAGTGGAGGAGGGGGTGACGACAGTAATGTTAATTTCACAGCAGTGAGTCAGTGACATAAAGTTAATGTCTCAGATTCTGCCGATGTTCACGTAAACTGGTGTTGTATAATGTTCCTTGTTTCATATTGTGATTGTTCCAAAAACATTATTTACCTTATCAAAGATCTCTCTCTCTCTCTGTTGCCTATCAACCTCTAATCTCACAACATGAGCACCACGCCCCCTGCTGAGCCCTGCTTTTGTTCACACTATTTAGCATTTCTGATATGTTGTATAAACTGGCCTGATTTTGTCCAAACCTAAATTTTTAGCAATGTAATTCTTCACCAACTGGTTCATCTACTGACTGAGCTGATCAAGGACATTGTTGCTGGACTTGATTGGTGGCAGATGGTGAGTGAACTAATAAGATGGAAAACCATGCTTGACCTCATCCTTACCAATCTGCCTGCTGCAGATGCATCTGTCCATCACAGTATAAGTAAGAGTGCAATCACATGATCCTTGTGGCGGCAAAGTCCCATTTTTACATTGAGGATATCTTCCTTCTTGTTGTGGGGTAACATCACAATGCCAAATGGAACAGACTTTGAACTGGCAACTATCTAGCAACTCACAACTGGCATTCACAGGCTGTGAGCAGCAATAGAATTATTCTCCAGCACAATCTGTTAACTCATGGCTTGGCATATCCCCCATTCTGATATTACCAACACATCAAGGGATCTGCTCTGGTTCAATTTAGAATTCAGATGGGCATGCTAGGAGCACCTAAAAATGAGGTGCCAACCTGCTGAAGCTTCAAGCCAGGACTACTTGCATGCCAAACAATAGGAAAGGTCTGTGTTAAAAATTGCTGGGCGATCTTACAACCAATGGATCAGATTTGAGTTCTGCAGTCCTGCCATATCTAGTTGTGAATTTTGTGGACACCTTTAGCAATGACCTAGATGCTCCACAAACACCCCCCTTCTAAGTGATGGTGGTGCTTCACACATCAGTGCAAAATACAAGGCTAAAGCATTTACAACAATCTTCTGCTGGAAGTGCAAAGCCTTAGTTTCCTCCAGAGTTCCCCAGCATCACAGATGTCAGGCTTCAGCTGATTTTTATTCACTCCAGTTGATATCAATAATTGGTTGAGGGCACTAGATACTGCAAAGTTAATTTCCACTCCCCCTCCCACTCTGCCGAGGACATGGAGGTCCTGGACCTCCTTCACCGCCGCTCCCTCACCACCAGACGCCTGGAGGAAGAACGCCTCATCTTCTGCCTCGGAACACTTCAACCCCAGGGCATCAATGTGGACTTCAACAGCTTCCTCATTTCCCCTTCCCCCACCTCATCCTAGTTTCAAACTTCCAGCCCGCACTGTCCCCTTGACCTGTCCGGACTTGTCCGACCTGCCTAGCTCCTTTTCCACCTATCCACTCCACCCTCTCCTCCCTGACCTATCACCTTCATCTCCTTCCCCACTCACCTATTGTACTCTATGCTACTTTCTCCCCACCCCCACCCTCCTCTAGCTTATCTCTCCACGCTTCAGGCTCTCTGCCTTTATTCCTGATGAAGGGCTTTTGCCCGAAACGTCGATTTTGCTGCTCGTCGGATGCTGCCTGAATTGCTGTGCTCTTCCAGCACCACTGATCCAGAAACTGCAAAGTTAATGGCCCACTGACATATCGGCAATAGTACTGAAGACTAATGTTCCAGAACTGCTGCTTGCATAGCCAAGCTGGTCGAATGCAATTATAAATCTGGCATCTGTCCAACAAAATGGAAAATTGCACAGGTATGTCCTGTACACAGAAAGCAGGTGCACCTACAAAAGGACCCCACCACCAAAGATACATTTCCCTCCTCACCCCTATCTGCTTTCCATAAAGACCGTTCCCTCCGCAACTCCTCCATCAAGTCCAACCCCTGCCCACCCCCACCAACCCACCCTCCCCTCCCAGCACCTTCCCATTACACTGCAGGAGTTGCGTAATCTGTGCCCCCTCACCTCCATCCAAGGCCCCAAAAGAGCCCAGCCTCAGCCCACTCCCATTTATCTCATCACCTCTTCGGCTCACTGCCCATGGAGCTGGGGGAAGATAGCTGAGAGTGCAATAGGTGGATGGAGGTAGGGGTAAAGATGATGGGTTGGAGGGGAGGGTGGAGCAGATAGGTGGGAAGAAAGATTGACAGGTAAAACAGGTCATGGGGACGGTGCTGAGCTGGAAGGTTGGAACTGGGGTGAGGTGAGGGGAGGGGAGGGGACATGAGGAAACTGGTGAAATCCACATTGATGCCATAGGGGTGTGAGGCAGAAGATGAGGCGCTCTTTCTCCAGGCGTCGGGTGGTGAAGGAGTGGCGATGGAGGAGGCCCAGGACCTGCAAGTCCTCAACTAAGTGGGACCGGGAGTTGAAGTGTTTGGCCACAGGTGTGGGTATCCCGGAGATGTTCTCTGAAGCGATCTGCGAGAAGGCGCCTGGTCTCCCCAATGTAGAGGAGACCACGTTGGGAGCAACGGATACGGTAAATCACATGTGTGTAAGTGCAGATGAAACGTTGATGGATGTGGAAGGCTCCTTTAGGGCCTTGGACAGAGGGGAGGGGGTGAGCAGTGTGGACGCAGGTTTTGCAATTCCTGCGGTGGCAGGGGAAAGTGTCAGGAGGGGAGAGTGGATTGTTGGGGAGCGTGGGCCTGACCAGGTAGTCGTGGAGGGAACGGTCTTTGCAGAAAGTGGATAGGGACTCCTCCGTTGTCACTTCCTCACAACCCGACGCCTGGAGGAATAACGCCTCATCTTCTACCTTGGGACCCTTCAACCCCATGGCATCAATGTGGACTTCACCAGTTTCCTCATTTCCCCTCCCCCCACCTTACCCCAATTCCAACCCTCCAGCTCAGCACTGTCCTCATGACCTGTCTCACCTGTCAATCTTCCTTACCCCCCATCTGCTCCATCCTCCTCTCCAACCTATCACTATTACCCCCACCTCCATCTACCCATTGCACTCTCAGCTACCTTCTCCCCAGCTCCACCCCCCTCCCATTTATTTTTCCACCCCCGAGGCTCCCAGCCTCATTCCTGATGAAGGCCTTTGCCCGAATCATCGATTTTCCTGCTCCTTGGATGCTGTCTGACCTGCTGTGCTTTTCCAGCACCACTCTGATCTTGATGGAATCTGTTATCAACCGAGCTAACAGGCAGCACCTGCCTCAGTGATGCCCAGTTTATATTCCGCCAGGGCCACTAAGCTCCTGACCTCATTATAACTTTGATTCAAACACAGACAAAAGAGTGAAATCCAGAAGTGAGGTGTGAGTGACTGTCTTTAGGATCAAGACCTTATTTGACCAATGGAGACATGAAGGAGCATTGGAAAAGCTTTTGGAGCCATACTTGTTGCAATGTTGGAGGTCAATTGCATCAGCTTCAGGACTTCTACACAGGAGTTCCTCATGGTGGTGTCCTCTGCTCAGCCAACTTCAGTGCTTCATCAATGACCTACTTCCCCCACCCCCACCCCCCCATCATAAGGTCTAATGTGGGGATGTTCATAGATAAGAACCTGTATTTGCAACTTCGTAGATATTGATGCTGTCAACGTTCAAATGCAGCAAGAACTGGACAATATCCAGGTTTGAGCTGAAAAGTAGCAGAAACTTAACTGGAATTGCCATATAAATAAAATGGCTACATGAGCAAGTCCGATGCTAGGAATCCTGGAGCATCTTCTGACCCCCTCAAGACCTGTCCATCTACAAAGCACTAGACAGGAATGTGCACTCTTCCTGCCTTGATGAGTACAGCTCCAACAACACTCAAGGAACTTGACACTGTTGTATGTTTTCTGGAACCAACAATTACCAGCAAATGGTTGGATAAAGTGCTCTTGCCAAACCTCCTTTTTACTTTTATAAACAAACAAAAAGTGATTTCGATCATCCTTGATGGGACACTGCACCAATAAAGGTCACAGGCAAAAACAAACCTGCAACAGGAACTTACTAGAATGAAACTCAAATGTTGTTTCCAGCCATGGAGATGCTGATATGAAGGGCCTATTTAATTAATGGTAGTAGAGAATGAACCATGAGTGAGACTTTGTGAGAAGAGGTTCTTGGTTGGACAAAATCCAGCCTAGGTTATACAACATATCAGAAATGCTAAAATGTTTATTGCATAATAGCAATGGGTATAAGTCACATTGGCTAATTAGACATAATAGTGAAAACTATTGAGAGCTACTGATAACAAGTCTGTCTCCATCAAGGTCTTCCTGCAAAATGTATAGCATCATGAGATGAGGTGGAGTTTAATGCAGAATCAACTATTCATCATTTCAGAACCATTATCATACACACCACACACTAGAGAAGCCAAAACAGCCTATTTGATCAGCATCCCATTGTTGGGACCAGACCAAACCTCCTCAAATTATGTTAAGGAGACAGCCTTGACCCTAGGGACCCCTAAGCCATTCCCAATGAAGGGCTTTTGCCCGAAACATCGATTTTACTGGTTCTCAGATGCTGCCTGACCTGCTGTGCTTTTCCAGCACCACTCTGATCTAACTCTGGACCCTAAGGGTGACATGGTGGCTCAGTGATTAACACTGCTGACTCACAGCTCCAGGAATCCAGGTTTGATTCCAGCCTTGGGTGACTGTCTGTGGAGTTTGTATGTTCTCCCCGTGTCTGCGTGGTTTTCCTCTGGGTACTCCGGTTTTGTCCCACACTCCAAAGATGTGCAGGTTAGGTGAATTGGCCACGCTAAATTGCCCATAGCGTTCAGAGATATGTAGGTTTGGTGCACTAGCCAGGGGGAAATGTACAGTAGTAGGGTAAAGGAATGGGTCTGGGTGGGATACTCTACAGAGGGTTGTTGGGCCAAATGGTCTGTTTCCACACTGTAGGGATTTTATAAGTTTTTCTTATTTTAAAGCCACTGATAGGTGTTGTGTTCTGGATGCAATTCAATTGGACAAACTCCCAGACTTGAAGCAAAATACTCTATATTCATACACTATAGTTAAAGTACAGACAAAATAAAAAGAAAAGAATGGGCTTAACTCTAACTCTACGAAATGCTTAACAACATAATAAACTAGTCATTAACTATTCCAATACAGTAACATCGCATAAGTACACCTTTGACAAAGGCAAAGTCAGCATAATGGATTGTCTCAAATGCAATTCTGGCAGCAAAAAGAGAACCCAAGCATTTAGCTGTAGCGAAGAGCGAGAGAAATGTTACAGCTTTCATAACCCTAACAACTATTGAAAGCTAAACGAAAAATCCTGCTTCTGTGGGAGCTTGACCCCACCCATTCTATTGTTCTAATTTTAAAAGAAGACCAAGGCCTCAGAAGCTGTTTACTTTTTTGGCTTGAAGCAGACCACTTTGTACCTCTGTCTCAACTTCTCTTCTCTCTGCTTAAACCCATAATATTGTCACACTGTATGTCACTTTGTCCACCATGAATGCTCAATAGCAGAAATGTGTACTATCTACAATATTCATGCTGAAACTCACCAAGGCTTCTAAGTCAGTATGTTCCAAATCCATGACTTCTTGAAGGTCAAGGGTGGCAGATACATAAAAACACCACCATCTGCAAGCTCCCCTCCAAGCTACTCATCATCCTGACAATAAATGGCAGACTAGTCAATGATGGCTAACAAAATGCAGAGCCACATTAGGAAGATTTAAACAATCCTTAGAGAGGAACATGGGATGATGATGGGATAGTGTAGGGGGATGAGCCTAGAATAGTTCACAGGTCGGCGCAACATCGAGGGCCAAAGAGCCTGTACTGCGCTGTATTGTTCTATGTTCTATGTGCTATTCCTGTTTTTAATCTGCATGTGCCTGGTATCTCATTGGAGGAATCATATTTCTCGAACATCTACAATTCTCGATACTGGGCTAGTCCTTGATGTGGACTTTCAATTAAAAATCACCTATGCACCCTCTGACCACTAAGGGATCATTTTCTGAGATGCAGTAAATTGAGAAAAATGTTGCTTATTAGTTTGGAATATTTGAACTGACCCAGAGGAGATTGATTTTGTTGAACATACTTTTCCAAGCTGTCTTACTCGCAGGTGTAGCCGAGAAAATATTCTAATATATAAATCAACAAATACCACTTCTTGCAAACAGCAAACAAATAATCAAAAGCTTGGCAATAGTAGTCAGTTTTAAGGACCAACTTAAAGGAATAAAAGTTTGGAGCAGAGTCAGAGAAGTTTAGGTGGGATTTCCAGAGCCCCGGTAGGCAGCTGAGGGAATGGCTGTCAATAGTGGAACGATTAAAGTTAAGTGTGGTTACCAAAATTAGAGGTGATCTCAGACCCATGATCTTAGGACTGAAGAGTATTACAGAGGGAGGGAGGCAGGGGGGCTAGGTCAGGATTTAGAATGACAGCAGCAATAAATAGCATGACTGATGTAACAAAACATCCAATGTTGGGATTTTTTTAACTGAAGCCTAGGAGATTGAAAGGTGGCCTTTATGAGGTTTATAATATCATGAGGAGCTTGGATAAGGTGAATAGCAGGGTCTTTTCCCTAGAGTGGTGAGGGGGGGGGGGGGAGGTTGGTGGGGTTCAAAATGAAGGGACATGTTTTAAGGTGAAAGGAGGAAGTTTTACGAAGGGCATCATGAGCAACATTTAAAACAGAGAGTGGTTTGTGTTTGGAATGAACTGCCAGAGGAAGTAGTGGATGCAGATACAACTACAACATTTAAAAGACATTTGGATAAGTGTATGAATAGGAAAGGTTTGTGGCTCAGTGGTTAGCGCTGTTGCCACACAGTACCAGAGACATGGGTTCGATTCCAGCCTTAGGTGACTCTCTGTGTGGAGTTTGCATGTTCTTCCCGTGTCTGCGTGGGTTTCCTCCGGGTGCTCCGGTTTCCTCTCACAATCACAAAAGATGTGCAGGTCAGGTCAATTGGCCATGCTAAATTACTTATAGTGTTAGATGCATTAGTCAGAGGGAAATGAGTTACTCTTCAGCGGATCGGTGTGGGCTTGTTGGACGAAGGGCCTATTAAATTATTGCCTCACAGCACCAGGGTCTAAGGTTCGATTCCAGCCTTGGGTGACTGTCTGTGTGGAGTTTGCACATTCTCCCTGTGTCTGCGTGGGTTTCCTCCGGGTGCTCCGGTTTCCTATCACAGGCCAAAGACGTACTGGTCAGGTGAATTGGCCATGTTAAATTGCCCATAGTGGAAGGTGCATTAGTCAAAAGGAAATATGTCTGGGTGGTTACTCTTTGGAGGGTCGGTGTGGACTTTTGGGCCGAAGTATTTGTTTCCACACTGTAGGGAATCTAATCTAATCCAATCTAAAAATGCAGACAAGTGGGACTCATTCAGTTTGGGAACATGGTCAGCGTGGACTAATTGGACTGAAGGATCTGTTTCCAAGCTATATGACTCTATGACTCTATAAGACACTGCAAAGGAGCACTACAAAATAAAATAGGTCACTGATCCACAAATGGAAATATTTGGTTAGATAACCAAAATCTTTATCAAAGAAGTACATTTTAGTTAGTATCTTTGAGGAGGGAAGTCAGGTAGAAAGTCAGAGAGGTTTAGGCTTAGGTGAATTCCAGGGCCTAAACACCTAAAGGTGAGGTGCCAAAGATGAAGAAATTTAAACTAGAAAGGGGCAAGAGGTCAGAATTAGAGGAGTACAGATATCTCAAGCTAATCTTGCTGATGCCGATGACAAAGAGAGGGACAGGGACGTAGCCATGAGAGATTGGGGTGGCATTGCTAATTAGAAATGGTATAATGGCTGCAGAAAGGAAGTTTGAGGGGGATCTGCCTCTGGAGGTAGTATGGGCTGAAGTCAGAAATAGGAAAGGTGCAGTCACCTTGTTGGGTGTTTACTATAGGCCCCCCAATAGCAGCAGAGATGTGGAGAAACAGATTGGGAAACAGATTTTGGAAAGGTGCAGAAGCCACAGGGTCGTAGTCATGGGCGACTTCAACTTCCCAAATATTGATTGGAAGCTCTTTAGATCAAGTAGATTGGATGGGGCGGTGTTTGTGCAGTGTGTCCAGGAAGCTTTTCTAACGCAGTATGTAGATTGTCCAACCAGAGGGGAGGCCATATTGGATTTGGTACTCGGTAATGAACCGGGACAAGTGGTGGGCTTGTTAGTGGGTGAACATTTTGGTGATGGTGACCACAATTCTGTGACTTTCACCTTGGTTATGGAGAGAGATAGGTGTGCACAACAAGGTAGATTTTATAATTGGGGGAAGGGAAATTACGATGCTGTAAGGCAGGATTTGAGGAGCATACGTTGGGAGCATAGGCTGTCAGGGAAGGATGTGGTGGAAATGAGGAACTTTTTCAAAGAGCAGATACGACGTGTCCATGATATGTATGTACCTATCAGGCAGGAAAGAAATGGTCGTGTGAGGGAGCCTTGGTTGACGAGAGAGGTTGAATGTCTGGTAAAGAGGAAGAAGGAGGCTTACATAAGGTTGAGGAAACAGGATTCAGACAGAGCAGTGGAGGGATACAGGATAGCCAGAAGGGACCTGAAGAAAGGGATTAGGAGAGCTAAGAGAGGGCATGAAAAATCGTTGGCGGATAGGATCAAGGATAACCCCAAGGCATTTTATGCGTATGTGAGAAACCTGAGAATGACGAGAACGAGGGTAGGTCCGATCAAGGACAGTAGTGGGAGACTGTGTATTGAGTCGGAAGAGATAGGAGAGGTCTTGAACAAGTACTTCTCTTCAGTATTTACGAACGAGAGGGACCGTATTGTAGAAGAGGAGAGTGTGAAATGGACTGGTAAGCTAGAAGAGATACCTGTTAGGAAGGAAGATGTGTTGGACATTTTGAACAACTTGAGGATAGACAAGTCCCCCGGGCCTGACGGGATATATCCTAGGATTATGTGGGAAGCAAGAGAGGAAATTGCAGTACCGTTGGCAATGATCTTCTCGTCTTCACTGGCAACGGGGGTGGTACCAGGGGACTGGAGAGTAGCGAATGTTGTGCCCCTGTTCAAAAAAGGGAATAGGGATAACCCCGGGAATTACAGGCCTGTTAGTCTTACTTCTGTGGTAGGCAAAGCAATGGAAAGGGTACTGAGGGATAGGATTTATGAGTATCTGGAAAGACACTGCTTGATTAGGGACAGCCAGCACGGATTTGTGAAGGGTAGGTCTTGCCTTGCAAGTCTTATTGAATTCTTCGAGGAGGTGACCAAGCATGTGGATGAGGGAAGAGCAGTGGATGTAGTGTACATGGATTTTAGTAAGGCATTTGATAAGGTTCCCCATGGTAGGCTTATGCGGAAAGTCAGGAGGCATGGGATAGAGGGAAATTTGGCCAATTGGATAGAAAACTGGCTAACCGGTCGAAGGCAGAGAGTGGTGGTAGATGGTAAATATTCAGCCTGGAGCCCAGTTACAAGTGGAGTTCCGCAGGGATCAGTTCTGGGTCCTCTGCTGTTTGTAATTTTTATTAATGACTTAGATGAGGGAGTCGAAGGTTGGGTCAGTAAATTTGCAGATGATACGAAGATAGGTGGAGTTGTGGACAGTGAGGAGGGCTGTTGTCGGCTGCAGAGGGACTTAGATATGATGCAGAGCTGGGCTGAGGAGTGGCAGATGGAGTTCAACCCTGCCAAGTGTGAGGTTGTCCATTTTGGAAGAACAAATAAGAATGCGGAATACAGGGTTAATGGTAGGGTTCTTAGTCAGGTGGAGGAACAGAGGGATCTTGGGGTCTATGTACATAGATCTTTGAAGGTTGCCACTCAAGTGGATAGAGTTTGTAAGAAGGCCTATGGAGTATTATCGTTCATTAGCAGAGGGATTGAATTCAAGAGTCGTGAAGTGATGTTGCAGCTGTACAGGACTTTGGTTAGGCCACAGTTGGAGTACTGTGTGCAGTTCTGGTCACCTCACTTTAGGAAAGATGTGGAAGCTTTGGAGAGGGTGCAGAGAAGATTTACCAGGATGTTGCCTGGAATGGAGAGGAAGTCGTACGAGGATAGGTTGAGAGTTCTCGGCCTTTTCTCGTTGGAACGGCGAAGGATGAGGGGTGACTTGATAGAGGTTTATAAGATGATCAGAGGAGTAGATAGAGTAGACAGTCAGAAACTTTTTCCCCGGGTACAACAGAGTGTTACAAGGGGACATAAATTTAAGGTGAAGGGTGGAAGGTATAGGGGAGATGTCAGGGGTGGGTTCTTTACCCAGAGAGTGGTGGGGGCATGGAATGCGCTGCCCGTGGGAGTGGTAGAGTCGGAATCATTGGCGACCTTTAAGCGGCATTTGGATAGGTACATGGATGGGTACTTAATCTAGGTTAGAAGTTCGGCACAACATCGTGGGCCGAAGGGTCTGTTCTGTGCTGTATTGTTCTATGTTCTATGTTCTATGTTCTATTTGAAAATGATCATTAGAATTTTAAAACTCTGACGTTGCTTGCCAGAGAACTATTGTGGGTCAGAGAGAATGGAAATGATAGGTTTGATAATAAGAGGACTACAGGTTGACTGTTTCATAGTCATTCAAAGGGAAAATTATTGGTGATCAAATCTTGTATTTTTGACTTCGGCCTGCTATGAACGACAAGCCATTTGACCCATCATGTACAATAATAACTAGAGGCTGACCTGATGACTTGCTAATGTGATGTTTGTGACCACAGAATAGTAACTGATATTTCCCTTTCTTTTAAGGTCCCACAGCCAAGTCTGCAATTCAAAAGGCAGAATAGACTAAAGGCTGGTCATATTCCCTTAATGTTGGGTTGGTTTTAGTTGTTAAAATTCACATAATGAACATGTGTTCAACTCAGAAAATAAAATCTTTTGGTTTGCCTTCAATATGCAGAGTGCTGTCTCCAACGTATTAATGCTCATGTTCTTTTGAAAATTCTACTGTTTTCATAATGTCCAGAGCAGTTATTTGAATTCCTGAATCAAACCTGGAGGTGCAGTGCACAACAGTAATTTAAGCATTCTTGGTTGCAAGATGGTCGTCACTTTAATAAGACTACAGTTGAAATTCATGCAAGAGCATAAAAAAAATGTTGAATAATTTTTCACATGTCGGTGGTTTTGTCTTGCAATTGTTAGTGTGTCTACCTCTAGACTGGAAGCTCTGATCTGAGTCTCAGGTCAGGACTTGGTAACCATGGAAGGCGCATTCATAATGCATTCAATCCTTCCAATTTGTCTGATGGAGCGGTCAGTCATCCTGCAGAAGGAAATGGCAATTCACTGCAACCTTGTGTCCATTTTGGAGGAGTTTGTGGCTCAAAACCTGGAATGAGGATGGGATAAATATAGACAATTAATCCAGTATTCAATTTTCCAAAGTTTAGTCAGCTGCATAATTATCGGATCGTGTTTGATTATTGAGAGGGGGAGAGGAAAACAGAATTTTTTCTCTAATTATTTACACTTTTGGTATTATGAGTTGCTCAATATTATTGATTCTCTGTATTGAGTCACTGTTTTATTGTCTCGGGAGTATTATATGATCATTGTTACTCACAACAAAGGGACAAAAATTCAGCACTATGATCTCAAAGAAGTAAACAAAATTGCGCAATTGACCAAATTTTAGGAAGAATCAAAATTAAAACACTCAAAAATATATCAAAAAACAACTCACAAAATGGCAAAAATAATCAAAATGCACTAATATATTTCATTTGAAAAACAGAGGAAATCAGCACTGAGTGAGCAGTCCATTCTCCAAAATGTGCAAAAACAACAATTAGGTATTTTTGTCAGTAATGTAGCAGAAAAGCAGATGGGATTTCGAAGAAAAGTAAGGTCTATTGTGATTGATTTGAAGGAAAGCCAGTAAAAAATAAAGTCAGATCCAGCAAGTGAAGGTCAGAAAAGCATTGTAATGAGAGGAAAGGGAATAATAGTTCCTTTCATAATACCAGAATATTCCAGAGCACTTTAGACCCAATTTATGCTCATGACATGGAGTCACTATCTTATTGCAGAAAGCCGAGCAGCTGATCTGCACAACGAGCAATACAGACCATGACTAAATAACATCAGTGATGAAAGTTGGCTGCAAGACTGAAGAGAATTCCCCAGGTTGTATTTTATCTACATCTGAGGGGCAGAAAATTGAGTTTGTGGTTTAAAATGGTGGCACCGAAGAGACAGCACCTTCAATGATGCAGCAGTCCCTCAGGTTCACACTGAAGTGTGTTCCTTTGATATGTGCTCAAATCCAAGTAGAAGCATTATCACAGACCTTTGAATCAGGTGTGGTCCTCTGAAGGAACACATTAATGAAGGTAACAACACTATGGAGGGAATTATTTGGGCCGGGTATGCATTGTTCCATTTTTCAAATAATGATGTTTACAAACTGGGCCAGTTTTTAATCAAGATGATTTTTGAAACATAGAAACAAAGAAGAAATCAGCAGGAGGCAGGCATTCAGGCCTTTGAGCCTGCTTTACCATTCGTCCAACTCAGTAGCCTAATCCTGCTTTCTCTCTATAATCTTTAATCCCATTCAGACCAAGTGCTATACCTAGCTGCCTTTTGAAACTAAGTTAAAGAATGCTGACAGGATTTTGGGGCCTACTTACCTTTGTAGTATCTTCTAGCTGTTTCATAAGTGAAAATTATTTTGGAAGTGCCATTTGGCTTATTTGAATTTGTTAATGCTTGCTGATGTACCCAACAGTAGATTTCACACAATTAGGAAGCAGAACATGGCTTGTGACTAATTGTCCTTTATTAAATTGGCCTTTGAAATGAATCCTGACCTTTATCCTGTAGGTGTTTCTCAAATCTGATGCGCTAAATTGTCAGAACTCCTGCTGAGAGATAGTTTGCTATAAAGCAGTATAGAAAATTAATACACTGGTGATCGTTTAGGCAGCAAAGAACAAAGTTCAGACAGGGTAGAGGGAGGTGTGGGATCTGTGAACTTGGCCATTCTTCACCTGAACTGTGTTAGAACCAGAGTTCTGCCAAATAATATAACTGGGACTGAGGGATTACCTCTTAGCTGGAATGTCCAGATTCAAGTTCCACCTACTCTAACAATGAATAACAATGCATCTGAACAATTTGATTAAAATGTCTATTATTAGGGCTGTAGAGAGGATTTTAAAGTAATTTTAGAAAGGGATGTGGACCTCACATCAATAAGGTTTTATAAACTTAATGGCAAAGGACAAGGCAAGAATCCAAAATGGTGCTTTAGTTAATAATAACCAGAGTTTGACAGAAAAGGCACTAACAAATCAGTCAGATTAGGGAAAAATAGCAAACGATAGAGATGAAAGTTCATTATCTAAATGCACACTACATTTATCACAAAATGACATGATAGAAGTGTGGATGACCAACGCTTTCATAGACCTATAGAGATCAGTAGGACAGAAAATGACCCTTTGGCCCTTCACATCTGTGATGGCAAGAAATAATCACTTAACACTGGGAACTGAATAGTCAAAGATATTTGACTGTTGTAATTTTGTAAATATTCTGTCTTGTTGAACTTCCATTTTCAAATTTGATAATTATTGTATTTCATTAACTTAGGGAACGACTTGGGCTGCTCCTAGAAAAGGTGGAAAAGATGATCCCAGTCCTTCAGGAGGAAAGGTATAGAATTTATAAACATTTACTTACATCAGAACTTAACTGGTGTTTTGTGGTTTTTCACAGTCACTGTTGATACTTGATTCCTTTATCTTGTCTAAAACTTTTTCTGTTATGTTATTGTATTTCGTCGTTTTTGTAATACGGTGCCCTGTAGGCCCATATCTCATTCCAATCAATTGTAACTTGTTTCCAATTTCTTTTGTTTATCCATAACACCCTTTGTCAATGATACATCTTTATTCTGCACCTTTGCAGTGTTCTTTATGTACTTTATTGTGGGTATGGACCATGTGCAGGTCGATGGGATTAATTTAGAAAGGCATCATGGTTAGTGCAGATACAGTGGGCTGAAGGGTCTGTTTCTGTGCTATACTTTTGTACTTTTTGTATTCAACTCTTAATAAAGACACCAAGGAGTATGGAGAGAAAGCAAGAATATGGCATAAAGTAGTAATCAGCTTGATTACATTGAATGGTGGAGTAGGCTTGAAGAGCTGAACGACCTATTCCTGCTCCTAGTTTCTATGTTCCTGTCTTTTTTCAGCTTAGTTATGCTTTAACCATTATCACATTATGATTATTTCTTCCCTCATTCACTATGAACTCATCTACCTCATGTATTTTATTCCTCAATAACTAAGTCCAACATGAGAATATAAGGATGAAGGCAGGCATCCTGGATGTTCCTTTTCCAAAGCTTTATTTTTTTTTTGTGATCAAAACAGTGAAGGGGAGAGATCCCCTGTTTATTTTTTTTTTGGAGGGAGAAATGATGCACTCCACTTTCCAAAGCTTTAATTTTTTTTTTTGTGATCAAAATAGTGAAGAGGAGAGATCCCCTGTTTATTTATTTTTTTTTTGGAGGGAGAAATGATGCACTCCACTTTCCAAAGCTTTATCCTTCACTGATCCAAACCCTGATTGGACAATTCAAATCACAATCAATCTCCTACAATTAGTTTCTCCCACTCATCTATTCATGGCTTTACTCCTCCATTTCTTTCTCCTGGTTTGCAATTCTGCAGGAAAAGTCAATCTGTGTGAAGATGTTGGACTTCATTTTCTCATCTCCAGGGAGATGGCACTACGTTGAGAGTATAAAGAAAATGTGACGCCACTTGGGGAGTTCCCACTCTCATCTCCTGTGCCAGAGATTTGCACTGAGATGGAGAAAGGGGTAGTTTACAACATCCAAGCACACAGAAGGAGGTCAGGAATACAGAGGAAAGACTGCTGAAGCAGTCATTTTACAATTTTGACAGTATTGAATAGTATTTAGAAGCTTATGGGAATCATCCCAGTTCAGTGCAGCTGGGAAAACTCATGGAGATCCCTTGGGAGTTGCAGGAATGGTTTGAAAAGTTTGGGAGTAAGGAATATTTTGAAGGAAGGTGCGGAATCTGCATTAGGGAATGCAGAGCAGGCAGAGGTGAACACACCGAACCTGAGCAAAGCTCTGCCACCAGCAGGACATCAATTAATTCAGCCAGGCTCAACTGATCCTATCCTCAAAAGAACAAAATTGCCATTGGACATGGGGGGAACTCGGCTGACATCATTCAGGCAGTGCAGTGCCCTGCTGCAGCCTTGTTTACCAATAGGAAAGTTCCCAGATAGCATGAGCCACAACCTCAGCAACAGCTAGGAGCAGGAGCATGGAACACCCTGAGAAATGTGTAGAGTGTGTAGGTAGGCTCATCCTTCAAGAGATGTGGGAGCACCGGTGCAGGAGGATGCTCTCGCTATCCAGGAAGGCAGGATCTAAACTCTGTGTCCTCCTCCACTGCAACTACTCATCTATAGCAGTAGCGATGATGTCACTGAAAGCCTTAACTTGTTTATCTTGGCCTTTGTCTCTGGGCTCTCTGGCTGACCAGGGTGGGACATGCAAACGGCTATTCACTGCTGCATCCATGCTGTTACCAATGCCCACTTCACAGGGGTTTCTGATTACTTCAGTGCTGATGTATTCTCACTATAAAAACGAGGCTGTGTTATCAAATATATTCAAGGCTGAGTTAGACAGATTCTTAATTAACATGGGCATTTAGGATTATGAAAAACAGGCAGGAAAGTGGAGTTGAGACCACAACCAGATCAACTATCGTCTTATTGAATACAAGCCAGCTTAAGGAGACAAATGGCCTAATCTTGCTTCTCATCCTTGCATTCTTGTGAGTTAGAGTCATTGAAACTCTTGAGGATGCCCATTCAGTCCACACTAGCTCTTTTCGGACAATTCAATCAGTTCCACTATCCCACTCTATTCCTGTAGTTTATTTCTCTCAAGTGTCCATGCAACTCCCTTCTAAAATCATTTACTGTTTCCTCTTCCACCCATCATGGGTGCAATGAATTCCAGATTATTACCACTCACTGCGTTAAAAAACATTCCTCCTGCATTTCTTGCTCAAAACCTTAAATCTTTGTTCCCTAGTTCTTACTCCATCGGTTAATGGGAGCAATTTTTCTTTGCCTGTCTTATCCAAAACTGATCTTCGATCACAGAGGTTACAGATGGTCTTAAAGCATTATATTGGGAGAAAGTGAGACTGCAGATGCTGGAGATCAGAGTCGAGAGTGTGGTGCTAGAAAAGCACAGCTGGTCAGGCAGCATCCGAGGAGCAGGAGAATCAATGTTTCAAGCATTAGCCTTTCATCAGGAATGAGGCATCATATTGCTCATTCTCTGGCCCACTCAATGTGAGTGCTTCTTGAAAATGGGATTTGATGAGATATAGTTGAGAATCAGTAGCAGCACAAGTGGGCTGGACCACAAGGTGTGACTGTAGTTTATGGTGTATATGCAGCGAGTCTGTCATTTCCTTCTGTCAGCAGTCATTCTAGATCTAGTCTAAGAAAATGCCTTAAGCAAAATGTGATATTGACTGGATATTAGACTACAGAAATGTTTCAGATTATTATAGATTACAGATTACATTACAGTGTGGAAACAGGCCCTTCGGCCCAACAAGTCCACACCGACCCGCCGAAGCGAACCCACCCATACCCCTACATTTACCCCTTACCTAACACTACAGGCAATTTAGTATGGCCAATTCACCTGACCCTGCACATCTTTTGGACTGTGGGAGGAAACCGGAGCACCCGGAGGAAACCCACGCAGACACGGGGAGAACGTGCAAACTCCACACAGTCAGTCTCCTTCCTATCGGAAAGATGTTGTGAAACTTGAAAGGTTTCAGAAAAGATTTACAAGGATGTAGCCAGGGTTGGAGGATTTGAGCTATAGGAAGAGGCTGAACAGGCTGGGACTGTTTTCCGTGGAGCGTCGGAGGCTGAGGGGTGACTTTATAGAGGTTTACAAAATTATGAGGGGCATGGATAGGATAAATAGACAAAGTCTTTTCCCTGGGGTTAGGGAGTCCAGAACTAGAGGGCATAGGTTTAGGGTGAGAGGGGAAAGATATAAAAGAGACCTAAGGGGCAACTTTTTCACGCAGAATGAGCTGCCAGAAGATGTGGTGGAGGCTGGTACAGTTGCAACATTTAAGAGACATTTGGATGGGTATATGAATAGGAAGGGTTTGGAGGGATATGGACTGGGTGCTGGCAGGTGGGACTAGATTGGGTTGGGATATATGGTCGGCATGGACGGGTTGGACTGAAGGGTCTGTTTCCATGCTGTAGATTTCTATGACTGTATGACTCTATAACAGGATTCAGAGAGTAGTAGTTGAAGGGAGTTTCTCGAAATAGAGAAAGGTGACCAGTGGTGTTCCACAGGGATCAGTCCTGGGGCCACTGTTGTTTGTAATATACATAAATGATCTGGAAGAGGGCACTGTTGGTATGATCAACAAGTTTGCAAATGACACGAAGATTAGTGGAGTAGCAGAAAGCATAGGTGACTGTCAAAGAATACAGGAGAATATAGATAGACTGGAGAGTTGGGCGGAGAAGTGGCAGATGGAGTTCAATCCAGGCAAATGTGAGGTGATGCATTTGGGAAGTCTAGTTCTAGAGCGAATTATACAATAAACGGAGAAGCCTTGGGAAAAGTTGATGAACAGAGAGATCTGGGAATGCAGGTCCATTGTACACCGAAGGTTGCTGCACAGGTGGATAGAGTGGTCAAGAAGGCATATGGTATGCTTGCCTTCATCGGATGGGGTATTGAGTATAAGAGCTGGCAAGTCATTTTAAAATTGTATACGACATTGGTTCGGCTGCATTTGGAATGCTGTGTGCAGTTCTGGTCGCCACAGTACCGAAAGGATGTGGACGCTTTAGAGGGGGTGCAGAGAAGGTTTACGAGGATGTTGCCTGGTATGGAAGGTGTTCTTGGTTCTTCATACTTGCACAGTTGCCTGCGAATCATATGTTTATAAGCCACTTCTGGTGCATTTTATAGAAAGATTGGTACAGTACAGCACAGGAACAGGTCCACCTCTCCTGCACTGGCACATGATATCTTTCTAAACTAAAAGTATTTTGTCACTTTCCTCTATTCCCTGCCTATTCATTTATCTGTTAAGATGCCTTCAAACATTGCTTTTGTGTCTGCTTCTACCACCTCTCCACCACATCCCAGGCACTTACTGCCCTTTGTGTTCTCTAGCTGCAACATGACTTGACAATTTTTATATTCTGTACTTAAGCTGATGAATGCAAGTGTACAAATACCTGTGATTAAGCAGGATAAAAAGATTTCGTACAATGTCTCAGTAATTCCATCACCTGCCTCCCTTAGCATTCTGGGATAGATTCCATCAGGTCTTGGGGACTTGTCTACCATAATGCTTTTCAAAACACACAACTCCTTTTTTATATTGACATGTCCTAGAATATCAACATACTCCTCTCTACTCTTACCATCTACCATTTCCTTCCCCTTTAATGAATACTTTACACCAGTATTTATCAAGATCTCGTCAACCTCCTCTGGCTCCATGTATAAATTATTTTCTTTGATTTAAGTCGGCCTACTCTATCCCTGGTATCCTCTTGGTTCTTATATATGTTGAAACACCTTGGGATTTTCCTTCATCTTGTTTGCCAAGGACACTTCATGACTTCTTTTAGCCCTCCTCTTTCTGTTTGTTTAAGTAGAATAAACTCCCAAACATTATCAAACATTGGAGTTCATACAGAATCATGAAACCAAATCTTGAACATTTTGGAAACCATAACTTTACTCACATTGAAAGAAGATGCTAAGGGCAGAGACTACAGGCATCCATAAGACCATAAGGTGTGGCACAGAAGTCGACTATTCAGTCCATCAAGCAGGAAAATCGACGTTTCGGGCAAAATTATATCTAACTGTATCTAACTATATTTTCCTGCTCCTCAGATGCTGCCTGACCTGCTGTGCTTTTCCAGCACCACTCTGATCTAAACTCTGGTTTCCAGTATCTGCAGTCCTCACTTTTGCCTATTCAGTCCATCAAGTCTTCTCTACCATGGCTGATCTGATAATTCCTGTCATTTTTCCCATAACTATTGATTCCCTTAAGTTTAAAAATCTGTCTATCCCAACCTTGAATATACTTAACAACCCAGTCTCAACAGCTCTTTTTGGTAAAGAATTTTTCACATACACAATCCTCTGAGAGAAGAAATACCTTCTCATCTCTTTGAAATGTACAACCTCTTGTACGATCTCCATCTCTGAGATTACGCATGCTGATCCTAGACTCTCCCACAGGGCATCATCTTTGGGTTCTTATTTTCTTCCCTTCCTTTTAAAAGCATTTTGAATTCACTCTGCAATTCCATATGTATGTTAATGCTATACTGTGGCTGAACGTCATTCCACCTACTTCAATTGTATGACTTATATAAATCATTGCTAAGTGCAATAATTTCAATTGATTCATGCTTAAAATTTTGATTTTGGGGAAATGATGCGGTGCATTGAATACTCTTCAATGTCATGGGAATAACAGATCCATCTTGTATAGGTACTTATTTCTCTGATGTGATTCATACTCAAGTGGAGAATGCACCATGGAAACCATATCGCAACAACGACTAAATAACTAAATAAAAACTATAGGGCAAAGAAAGGTGACAGAACTTATCTCTGTATTACTGCATTGGTCATCATTGATGGAGTTTTCTTTTTTCAACATCATCCTCTGCCTTCTACTGTTGGACCATTGTACTTCCCTTGCTGTATTATTCCCTGTTTTCTCTGCATCTGAGGGCACTAATGCATCACTGCATGTTATTCCAGCCATCAGAGTTAAGATGTTTGGTAAGATGGAATTTGTGTATAGATTCACATGAGCATTATTAAATTAAATTTGATATTAAGCCATTAATTGACAGATGAGTAAAAGCTTGGTCAAAGAAATAGGTTTTAATGATTTTTTAAAAGAAGGAAATAAAGTACAGAAGTGGAGAGGTGTAAAAAGAGAATCCAAAGTCTGAAACATGCCCACAAGTGATGGTATGATTAAACCCAAGTTTGCTCTGAAGCCAAATTAGAGGAGCACCAATATCCCAGAGGGTGTGAAGCCAGAAGATAGTGCTTTTAAAAAATATACATTAATAGGATGTGGGTATCAAGGCCAGTATTCATCAGCCATGAGGCAAGAGAGTGAATTCTCTGACACAGAAAGCAGCTGATGCCAAAACATTGAATGTTTTCAAGAAGTTAGATATAGTTTATGACTAAATGGTTCAAAGGGAATGTGGAGAAAGTGGGATGATGATAAAAAAATGTGGTGGATGATGATAGAAAAATTAAAGTTGAAAAATGTGAAGTTGTTTAATTTGAAAGGGAGAACACTATAACAGCATTATTTAACTGGACTGGAGAAAAACTGCAGAAAGTTACAACAACAAAGGAACTTTGGGTGCTTATGCACACAACACAGAAAGCTAGCACATTGGTGAAACAGGTAATTGGGAAGGTTCATGAAATGTTGGCCCTTATTTCAAGGAGATTGGAGAGTAAGGTGAGGCAATTGTACAAGATGCTGGAAGACCACATCTGGAATACTATGAGTAGTTTTGGTCTCCTCATTTAACAAAATATATTATTTCATTAGAGGCACTCCACAGAAGGCTCAAAAGGATGAACCCAATATGGATGGATTGTTTTATGCACCATGGTTAAACAGTTTAGGATTCCACTCATTGGATTTTAGAAGATTGAGAGGTGATCACATTGATAATATACAATTTATAAAGTGCTTGACTGAGAGGATGTTAAAGACCAGAGGACATGGTCTCAGAATTAAGGGCTGCCAATTTAAGACTGAGATGAGAAGAGGGTTGTGAGGAATATTTTGCTTAGAGAGTTGTGAGGAATATTTCTTGCCTCAAAGAGCTGTGAGGCAAGGTCCTTATGTATATTTAAAACTGAGAATGATAGATTCTTGATCAGTAGGGAAATCACAGATTATGGGAAAGGGAAGGAAAGTGAATAAAAGGAGTACCAGATCAGTCATGATCCAATTGAGTAGAAGAGCAGGCTTAACTGGCTGAAAGGACCACTCATGTCCTATTTTTCATGGTCTTATTGACGTTATTAGTGCAAGCCATAGTTCAAGCATAGACTAAAGAGCTGAATTTCAGAGGTGAAATGAAAGTGACTGCTCTTGACATCAAGACTGCATTTGACTGAGTATGGCATCAAGGAGCCCTTGCAAAATTGAAATTATTGGGAATTGGGAGGGAAAACTCAACTCTGGCTGGAATTATGTGTGGCACAATGGAAGATGGTTGTGGAGTTTAGTCATCTCAGCTTGAGGACATCTCTGCAGGGGTTCCTCCAAACCATCTTCAACTGCTTCATCAATGACTATCTCTTCATTCCAAGGTCAGAAGTGGGGATGTTTGCTGATGATACTGCACAAATATTGCACAATCTGGGAAGTCACAGCCTCATTTCTGAATTCTCAGATACTGAAACAGTTCATACCCACATACAATGACATCTGGACAATATCCAGGTTGGAACTGACAAGTGGCAATTAACAATTAACAATTAACAAGTGGCAATTAACAAATGCCAGGCAATGACCATCTCATAACAACTGAGGATCTAACCATTGGTCCTTGGCATTTGAAGGTGTTAGTATCACTGAATTGCATGCTGTCAACAGCCTGGGAGATACCATTGACCAGAAATTGAACTGGACTGGCTATATAAATATTATAACTACAAGTATGAAGTAATTTCCTGGTTCTTTCCTTTCTCTCTTTTCTAAAATGGAACAATGTTAGAAGACTTCCAGTTCTTTGAGAGAGTTTGAAAATTACTGCCAGGGCCCTAGATATTTCCACTTTGCCTTCCTCAACAGCTTGGAATATATCTCATCTGAGTCTGTAAATTTATCTATTGTTAGGGCTGCTGAACTTACTAGTACCTCCTCTCTCTTTATGTTAATTGTTTCTAACATTGCACAGTCCTCCACTCTGATGTCTATACGTGCACCATCCTTTTCCATTGTGATGACTGATGTAAAGCATTCATTGAGGACTGTGCCCTTATCTTTCTCACACACAGATTTATACAAGATTACCTCTTTTAACAGGCCCTACTTTTTCACTCTTTGTATTCTCCTATTCATTGTATTTTCTGTTTAACTTTTCCCAGCAAATAAACATTCTTGGAATCAAATTGAGCTGAATTGATTAGATTAGATTCCCTACAGTGTGGAAACAGACCCTTTGGCCCAACAAGTCCACACCGACCCTCTGAAGAGTAACCCACCCAGAACCATTTCCCTCTGACTAATGCAGTTAACACTATGGACAATTTAGCATGGTCAATTCATCTGACCTGTACATCTTTGGACTGTGGGAGGAAACCGGAGCACCCGGAGGAAACCCACGCAGACATGGGGAGAATGTGCAAATTCCACACAGATAGTCATCTGAGGCTAGAATCGAACCTGGGACCCTGGTGCTGTGAGGCAGCAGTGCTAACCACTAAGCCACCATACCACCCCAAATTAAGACAAGGTTGTGGTGGAACCCGTCCCCTTGTTCTTTTACTTGTCCCTGTGAATGGTAACTGTGAAGGGGGAAAGTTTGAATTGCAGGACACAGGACTTCTAATGACCAGGCTGCACAGAATGATTGATAGTTATTAGTTTCTCCAACAGACATTATGGTCATGGAGCCTTAATGATCAGCCAAACACTGAGAACAAGAGGTGACATTCGTAAGCAATGGCCTGAGAGTCAGATCAGCTTGCATTTTCAAATAATTCACAGAATTTCAGAGATCTTCCACACAGAATGAGACCATTTGGCCCATCATGTCTGCGCTAATGACAAGTAGCTATCCAACCTAATCCCACTTTCCAGAACTTGATCTGTACCCTTGCAGATTTAGGCACTTCAAGTGTATAACATATTTTAAATGTTGCAAGAGTTTCTGACTCTGCCATGCTTTCAAGCTGAGCCTTAGAACCCCACCACTCTCTGTGTGAAAAATTGTCCTCTGTGCCTCCTAACCTTCAGACTAAATTCATGACCCCAGATTTATCAAAAGGCATAAATCTTTCCCATAACAAGGAGCTGAAAATGAGTTGCTGGAAAAGTGCAGCAGGTCAGGCAGCATACAAGGAACAGGAGAATCGACGTTTCGGGCATAAGCCTCTCCGCCCCCACCCCACTCTGGCCTATCACCCTCACCTTGACCTCCTTCCACCTATCGCATTTCCAACGCCCCTCCCCCAAGTCCCTCACCCCACTCTGGCCTATCACCCTCACCTTGACCTCCTTCCACCTATCGCATTTCCAACGCCCCTCCCCCAAGTCCCTCCTCCCTACCTTTTATCTTAGTCTGCTGGACATACTTTCCTCATTCCTGAAGAAGGGCTTATGCCCGAAACGTCGATTCTCCAGTTCGTTGGATGCTGCCTGACCTGCTGCGCTTTTCCAGCAACACATTTTCAGCTCTGATCTCCTGCATCTGCAGTCCTCACTTTTTCCCATAACAAGGAGCCCAAGTTAAGCTTTGGTTTCAGACTCAGCTTTGGTATTCAATTCATACAAGCTGTCAGTCATGAAAGATTAGCAAAACATAAAATATCAAGATGCACAAACTGTCATGGGAGTCATCCTTTCAGACAGAACATGAAACACCTTCATGGCACACTGAAGAATTGATTTCATGCTGCATTTCTGATCTGGGCCTGGCTTCCTCTCAATAATCCTCACTAAAATTAATTACATTAACACCAGAAATTGAGACAAAAGGTCCACTGCCACTTTACTGCACCAACTTCAATTGTCCTTTACCCATCCCCACTTATAACCAGACCACTGCCAACCTTCCTTTTCCTTATCCACTTATTGGAATAAGTAAGGTGTGATTTCTAAGCCTTCCTGACTTCAGCCACAGGAGCTTTGGATTACAGTATTATTGAAGGCAAATCCAACACCGGAAGGAATTGTCTAAGGATAAGATGTTGTGCAGTCTGGTCAGAGGAACCATGACAGAGATATGGATGAAATGTTCATTTTGCCTCCTGGATGCAGACCCACCAGACCCACAGATTGGACACCATGCAAAGTACATTTAAGAACAGCCTTCAAGTGCATCTGGGATGTGCAAATGAGATTGGGATGGATCAGGATGGGTGGCAAAGTCTTCTTACCATTTGTCCCACATGGGAGCAAAGGAACTCAGTCTGGTAGAATGATGCTGGGAATATGTTGTGAACTAGCTATATCTTTGTAATGAGCCTGAACCCAGGGAAATGGACTAGGGACATAACAGAGCCAATGGGGTAGATTAAAGCCGAACATGCCTTCCTACTATCCCACCCCAAAGGTAGCTTGGAAGGTGATTTGTAGATGAAGGTGAGGTGTGATGGTGATAGGTCAGAGCAGAGGGTGCAGAAGATAGGTAGGGAGGAAGATGGACAGGTAGGAAAGTTCAAGAGGTCAGTGCCTAGTTGGAGGATTGAATCTGGAATAAGATGGGGGAGAGGAGGTGAGGAAACTGGTGAAATCAACATTGATGCCATGTGGTTGGAGGATCCCAAGGTGGAAGATAAGGCATTCCTCCTCCAGGCAGTGGGTGGCTTAGATTTAGCGTAAGAAGGAGGCCCAGCACTTGCATGTCATTGGCGGAGTGGGAGGGGGAGTTGACGTGGTCAGCAATTGGGCAGTGGGGTTGTTAGGTCCATGTGTCCTAGAGATGTTCCCTGAACCGTTCTGCAAGTTGGCATCTCCCCAGTATATAGGAGACCACATTGGGAGCAACAGACAACGTGGATGAGGTGTTTAGATGTGCGGGAAAATCTCTGCTGGATGTGGAAGGATCCTTTGGGGCCTTGGATGAAGCTGAAGAGGGGGGTATGGGTGCAGATTTTACACATCTTGCTGTGGCAAGGGAATGTGCCATGAGGGAGTCACAGAGGAAATGGTCTCTGTGGAATGCTGATAGAAGTGGGGAGGGAAAATATCTCCACTATATTGATGACTGTATCTGCGACACTTCGTGCTCCCATGAGGAGGTTGAACAGTTCATCAATTTCACAAAGACCTTCCACCCTGACCTCAAGTTCACCTGGACCATTTCAGACACCTCCCTCGCCTTCCTGGACCTCTCCACCTCCATTTCTGGCTACCAACTCTACACAGATATCTACTTCTAACCCACTGACTCCCACAGCTACCTGGACTACACCTCCTCCCATCCTACTTCCTGTAAAAACGCTATCCCATACTGCCAATTCTTCTGGCTCCGCCGCATATGCTCCGAGGAGGAGCAATTCCACTTCAGAACATCCCAGATGGTCTCCTACTTTAAGAAATGCAATTTCCCCTCCCACATAGTCAACAAAGCCCTCCAGAGCATCTCCTCCACTTCCCGCACCTCTGCCCATGAACTCCACCCCTCCGACCGCAACAAAGATAGAACCCTCCTAGTCCTCATCTTCCACCCCACCAATCTCCAGATACAGTGCATCATCCTCCTCCATTTCCACCACCTACAGTCAGACCCCATCACCAGAGATATATTTCCCTCCCTACCCCTATCAACATTCCTCAGAGACCATTCCCTCCATGTTCCCTTGTTAGGTCCACACCCTCGCATCAAACCACCCTCTACTCCCAGCACCTTCCCTTGCCATAACAAGAGGTGTAAAACCTGCCCCCCCCCCCCCCGCCACTTCACATCCATCCAAGGCCCCAAAGGATCCTTCCACATGTGGCAGAGAATTCCTGTATGTCCAAACACCTCATCTGCTGTGTCCGTTGCTCCTGATATGGTCTGATGCTAACTTGAGGAACAGTTCAGGGAACATCTCTGGGGCACACGCACCCAATAACTCCACCACCCTGTGGCTGATCATGTCAAATCCACCTCCCACTCTGCCAAAGACGTGCAAGTCCTGGGCCTTCTCCACTGTCAAATTCTAGCCACACGGCACCTGGAGGAGGAACGCCTCATCTTCCAACTTGGGACCCTCCAACCACACGGCATCAATGTCAATTTCACCAGTTTCCTCGGCTCCCCTTCCCCCACCTTATCCCAGTTCTGACCCTCCAACTTGAACTGTCCTACCCGGCCATCTTTCTTCCCACCTAACCGCACAACATCCTCTCTGATCTATCACTATCATCCCCCACCTTCATCTACCTATCGTCTTCCAGCTACCTTCCCCCCAGCCCCACCCCCTCCCATTTATCTCTCAGTCCTCTTGGATCCCCTCCCACATTCCTGATGAAGGGCTTATGCTTGAAATGTCGACTCTCCTGCTCCTCAGATGCTGCCTGACGTGCTGGGCTTTTCCAGTGCCACACTGTTTGACTTCTGTCCTTGTGAAACAAGATTAATTAAAATTACTTGCAATGTATATAAATCACAGTAATCCTTGCATCCCTTGGGAGCATTGATCATATTTTCAAAGACTAAGAAGAACCTATTCATTTAAAAGAGATTAATGAATAATGTAATAGCAATTAATATAACATGAGGAATCGATAATCCAGGCTCTTCACTCTATTACAATTTGATAGCTTCACCCAATGCTACATCACTGTGATTAGGATTTGATTGGTGTTGCTGACACAATGGATACTGCAGAGAGCACCCTTTCTGTGCCATGCTAGAGAAAGAAGCTGGAGCTCCACCTGAACATTGTTTCCATTCAACTGTTAGCAAAGAATTTCAGCAGTTGATATAGCTGTTCTTCTGATGTGACTCCCTGTCTCTGTCAATCTCTCAATCTCTCCAGAGACCACCATCTACTGAAAGCATAGACATATGTTAAAACACTTAGTGAGCTCTCCTAAATATATGAGTGAGTAAACTGTTTGAGGCGAGGCCCTGCAGGAGAGGACAAGCCACAATCTTGTGATGATGGTGTGGCTTTAAGACATGATTTTGGCTTTTTTTTGAAGAGAGGCTGTCAGGCAGAGGATCAAAGCAGTCTACCAGAATCACTAGAATAAACAGCTTGGGAGACATTTTCTTTTATTAACTGCCTGAATGGGTGTGGCCAGCTTTCACAAATCAAGATTTCTGGGTTTTGGCTTCTCAGTAGCATCAAAAGCTATTGGGATCTCAACAGAGTTGGAAACTTTAGTAAGTGTCTCCCGGCTGCTACTGTCTTTGAATTTTCACTTCGTGTTTTTTTTCCCCTCCTGGATTAGAGAACTGCACGTGAATTGCATTTGAATTTGCCTTTATTGCCAAGATGTGTGTTTATGGGATGTTACTATATTGGAACAGTTAATAAATAATAGCTACAGTATCTATTGTTTAGTTATGTTTTCCAAGAGAGTTGAGTTATTCTAAGTTCTTCTTTCTTTAGTTTGTATTTTCACTATAGTGTTTAAATAAATTATATTTTTGCTTAATGTCAAATAGTTTGACCAATCATATTCACTCTGGAACACGGCACTCCACATTTGCCTTTAAAATAAGAATAAGTTAGGGTCTAGGCTAACTTAGATATTTTGAGGGTGTCTGGTCTTCTCTGCCCCTTAGCAATCTTTACAGTTTCTCTTGTACAAACACATCAGAAGCAAGCTGGGCCCATAACCCAGATGTCAATGGATCAATATCATCCTCTGCTAATGGTCTCACAATTGGATAAAGTTGTCAAGAAGGCCTATGGCAAGCTTGCTTCATCTGTTGGGACACTGAGTATAAAAGTTGGCAAATCATATTGCAACTGTATAAGGCTTTGTTCAGGCCATATTTGGAATACTGTGTGCAGTTCTGGTCTCTGCACTATCAGAAAGATGTGGAGGTTTTGGAGAGTGCAGAAGAGATTTACTAGGATGTTGTCTGGATTGGAATGTATTAACTATAAGGAAAGGTTGGACAAACTTAGATTGTTTTTGCTAGAGCATCAGAGGCTGAGGGGTGACCTGATATAAGAACATAAAATCATGAGGAGCATGGATAGGGTGGATAGTCAGAATCACTTTCCCAGGGTGGAAATGTCAAATACTAGGGGTCAGAGTCTGAGGGGAAAAGTGCAAAAGCGATGTGCAAGGCAAGTTTTTTGCAGTGAGGGTGGTAGGTGCCTGAAGCAATGTGGCCAGAGGAGGTGGTTGAAGCAGATCCAATAGCAAAGTCTAAAAGGTATTAGATGACCACATGAACAAGCAGAGGATAGATGAAACGGATCATGTGCAAGCAGATGGGATTAGATTAGAATAGAATCATGGTCAATACAGACATGGTGAGCTGATGAGCCTGTTCATGTGCTGTACTGTTCCATGTTCTCGGTTCTATGTACAACCTTGTGGTACCATGTATCTCACAGTAGAATGCGTTAAAATAAAGTTAATGTTTTCCTTTATTCAGCAGACTGTCACATTCTGTATTACCCTAACAATGCCAAAAATTATTATGGTGCCCACAACATTTGGTAGATTAAGAAGAGGACAGTAGACAGTTCAAATGTGCAAATGAGTATTAGTTTAGTTTAGTTCCATTCAAACTCTCATGAAAGACATGGTGTTCTCCAGGGTTCAAATAACCTGATAACTCTCACTGAAACCAATTTAAATCCAGGTGACATCAGTTCAGTCTTCCATTATTCATCAGATAAGTGGAAAGAAACAGTGGCAAATCTGAATCAGACAATACCAGCATGAATGCCTTCGCCTCTGCCGTTTCATTTGATGCTGTGCAGTCTCTCTAATATAGGAATCCTCTGCCATCTCCAGTTTGATGTGAAGTGTCCACAAATAAGAGACAATTGCATAGTCCTATGCTTGAAGTCAGATCCAGTATCACAAGAGTCAGAGGTCAGATATGAAGTGACAGCATTGTCACCTTAAGTTCCTGGCCTCAGCTTCCTGTCAGACATACAAAACCATAGTGTCAGCTCTGTATGGAAAGACAGAAAGACAGTCTCCAATCAGAGAGATTTGTTATTATTGTGGGATCCTCCTTTCTCCATCAATGTGATAGTCTGTTTTCCTTCGTTCCTATCCTTGTTTACAAGGATTGGTCCATAGACTTCCATTGGATCTGTCCATACTTGTGATCATAGCACTGCAGAGGATTGACCATTTCTTCTGCAGAATGCCTGACTCTCATCACCTGCCATAAGGTGTATTGGATTCATTGATAAACAATCTATTCAGTTATGTTACAAATGACCAATAAGTCCTGATGTGGGATTCAAATCGGGAGCTCTGGCTCACCATTTTGGGTCAGAACTTCCAAGATAAGGTTTTGCTGTATCTGCTTGACATACCACTTAAGTTATTGGCATCATCAATTGTGAGAGATTAGGAAGTGTTGAATTCCAAAGAGATCTAGAATTCTTTGTTCAGGAACCACTGAAAGCTATTATGCACTTAAAGCAAGTAGCTTGGAAGGTGAGCAGTTTGCCAGTCATTGTCACAAGAAGGTTTAAAAGCAGAGGCAAAGAAATCTGACTTCATTTGTCTAGTATACTAGCGAGACTGAACCTGTAATATTGAGTGCAATCTGGTCTCCTTGCCTGAGGAAAGATACATTTGTTATTAGGGAGAATGCAGTGGAGGCTGCATTCCTGGAATGCCAGGCTGATTCCTGGAATGGTAGGACTATTCTATGAGGAGACTGGACCTGTTTTCTCCAGAATTTTGAAGAATGAAAGGTGATCTCAGAGAAATATACAAATTCTTAAAAGAGACAGACAGATTAGATGCAAGAAAGATGTTTCCCCTGGCTGTGGGATCTACAAGCAGGGTTCATAATCTCAGGATAATAGCAGACCATTTAAGAATGAGGTGAAGAAGAATTTCTTCATTCACACTGTGGTGACTCTTTGGAATTCTGTCAAAAAGGAGGCTGTGAAAGCTCAGAGATTAAATAAGTCTAAGACAGAGATTATAAGAGATCTTGTCAGTAATGACACCAAAGCATATGGGGTTAGAGCAGAACACTTTCATTGAGGTAGATGATTAACCGTGATCTAGAATGATGGTGCAGGCTCAAAGGGCTGGATAGTGTACTCCTGCTCCTATGTTTTTTAATTCATAAAGTCCTGCCTTTGACATGAATGCATCCACAGACAGAAATATTCACCTCTCAATAATTAATTATTGACAAAAATCTGACAATATCAGGAGAGTCAGAAGTACAGACGGCCAGCACACATCTTAAAAATGGAAAAGTTCCACAATTTCAACATGATTTACTTGTCATGGACTGAGAGAAAAGGAATTGTGATTGTGCTGTGTTATAAGATGAATGGCGCATTTTTAACATTTTGCATACTGTAGGGTACCTGAATGATAGACACCTTGTTCATCAAACTAGTTAGAATTGGGGAAGGAGCAGTAATTACTATATTGTCTATTTTGGTTTGACAGATAATCTAATTTAAATAAAGCAAGTGTTGAGAGAGAATCACTTTAAGTCCATACTTTTCTTTTGAAAGTGATGGATGTAAACAAATGCAAAATATGTATTCTTAAAGAATTTCTCAGTAACCTTCATCCCATGTCCCAAAAAGTTAGGGGATTCTCATTCTGTAGTTATTAATTATTTCACCACAGAAAGGATTTGGCAAGTGAAATGTCGAAACTTATATTGAAATATCAAGTTTTTAAAGCAACCTATATCTTTACTGTTTTAGGATCAATTTGTCTGTTCAGGTAAGCTCCAATCAACTCCCCAAGATGTTCGTTCAAACAGTGTTTAGTTATACATAAGGATTTCACAGTGGAAATCTTTGTCTCAAGTTGCTCTAATTCCAACCTTCTACTACAGTCTTTCTCACATGACTGCTGAAGTTATTATTACAGACTATATGTCTTAGGAACTCACCTGCACAATCCTTAAACACTATCTGTACACATACTTCAGAACAGGGTACAAGATGAAAGATCATTTGAATGCAAGCTTTACCGAAGAGAGAAATAAGTGATTGACACACGTGTTGTACTTGCAAATCTCCATTCACTGAACCTCCCTTTCAGCAATGAACAGGCAAAGATACATAGGCAGCCAGTCAAGTTTTCACACAGTTTACAGCTGTGAAGGCCAAGATTGACTCAACTATGAGAATGATTTGGAGTTGTTTTGTAATGATGTGGAGAAGTGCTGCATTGTAGATTGTCATAGTACAAAATTGAGTGGCACGAGCAGTGCTTTCTGAGAGGATTCTGTGGTTTGTTGGTTGTCACTGAGGGTCTAGAAACAGACAGTTTCACAGTGGGTTGCTGCTTTTTGTATGTTAGGGAGGGAGGAGGAGCTGCAATCCTGTGATGCACTGGGAATTGACTCCACCTGCATTATTTATCTCTGGACTCACCAATATGTATATACCTGCCAGAGGTTCAAAACATGACTCTGGTTGCTATCTAGAAAATAAAACAAATTGTGTATAAAACACTGGCAAAACGTGAGTGAATTGCTTCTGTCTGAACAGATGCTGCCAAACATACAGAGTTTCTCCAGTTTCTGCTGTCTTTACATCAGATCTTCAGTATCTGCAATATTTTAGTTTTGTTCATGTGCTGCCTGGTCATGTACTGAATCACTTAATTAAAGATCAAAACATTAAACACTTTCTCTGTTGAGTGCTTGTCCTCCAGTGACTGTATGGTTACATTGGTAAAGCAAGCACATTTCATTTCTAGATAATGTCTGTTTATCGAAAAGCATTGTCAGCTCCCTTAATAACGTACTGTGTGAATTGTTAAAAAAAACTGAATTATTCAAAAAAAATTCTTGAAACGAGGGTTTTTTAAAAAGTCATTAATCTTTATTTTAACAGAAAAAATCATTTACTTATATTTCATGGGCATTTTTTTCATTTAGTCTGACTCTTTAATTATCTTTGGCTCCATTGAAATGTAGTAAGAACAGGTATCTTTTCCATTATGTATCTGTAAAGCAATATGTCTGCGTTTTACTCAGTTTTGAAAACAACGATTCACATCAAATTAAGCATCAATCTACAACTGTGGGAAACATCTATTGTTTTATAATTGCTTGATTACATCGTGTGATACATTTTGATAGTATTAAAATCTTTGTAAAGCTTTTACTCCATTATCAATGACATGTATTAAACATTCTTTCTTATTGAAAAAGCTGGGAGATGTCTTGTATAATTCAGATAACAAGGTTGTGAAGGATGGAACTAGAGCCAATCTTTGCACACTTTACACACTTAGAGTCATAGAGTCATAGAAATGTACAGCATGGAAACAGACCCTTCGGTCCAACCCGTCCATGCCAACCAGATATCCCAACCCAATCTAGTCCCAACTGGCAGCACCTGGCCCATATCCCTCCAAACCCTTCCTATTCATATACACATCCAAATGCCTCTTAAATGTTGCAATTGTACCAGCCTCCACCAATTCCTCTGGCAGCTCATTCCATACACGTACCACCCTCTGTGTGAAAAAGTTGCCACGTAGGTCTCTTTTATATCTTTCCCCGCTCAACCTTAAACTATGCCCTCTAGCTCTGAACTCCCTAACCTCAGGGAAAAGACTTTGTCTATTTACCCTATTCATGCCCCTCATAATTTTGTAAACCTCTATAAGGTCACCCCTCAGCCTCCGATGCTCCAGGGAAAATAGTTCCAGCCTGTTCAGCCTCTCCATATAGCTCAAATCCTCCAACCCTGGTAACATCCTTGTAAATTTTTCTGAACCCTTTCAAGTTTCACAACATCTTTTCGAAAGGAAGGAGATCAGAATTGCATGCAATATTCCAACAGTGGCCTAATCAATGTCCTGTACAGCCGCAATATGACCTCCCAACTCCTGTACTTAATACTCTGACCAATAAAAGAAAACATTCCAAATGCCTTCTTCACTATCCTATCTACCTACGACTTCACTTTCAAGGAGCTATGAACCTGCACCCCAAGGTCTCTTTGTTCAGCAACACTCCCTAGGACCTTACCATTAAGTGTATAAGTCCTGCTAAGATTTGCTTTCCTAAAATGCAGCACCTCGCATTTATCTGAATTAAACTCCACCTGTCACTTCTCAGCCCATTGGCCCATCTGGTCAAGATCCTGTTGTAATCTGAGGTAACCCTCTTCACTGTCCACTGAATCTCCAATTTTGGTGTCATCTGCAAACTCACTAATTGTACCTCTTGTGCTCACATCCAAATCATTTATGTAAATGACAACAATTAGAGGACTCAGCACCGATCCTTGAGGCATTCCACTGGTCACAGGCCTCCAGTCTGAAAAGCAACCCTCCACCACCACTCTCTGTCTTCTACCTTTGAGCCAGTTTTGTATCCAAATAGCTAGTTCTCCCTGTATTCCTAAGTCCATATAGATCACATCTACTGCTCTCCCCTCATCAATCCCCTTTGTTACTTCTTCAAAAAACTGAATCAAGTTTGTGAGACATGATTTCCCACGCACAAAGCCATGTTAACTATCCCTAATCAGCCCTTGCTTTTCCAAATACATGTACATCCTGTCCCTCACGATTCCCTCCAACAATTTGCCCACCACCGACGTCAGGCTCTCTGGTCTATAGGCTGAATGTTGCAATCTGTTTGATTGAATCAATGCGTTAAACTCGTGGCATTGAATGATTGACAGAAGTCCTTACCACCCTTCTTAAACAGTGGCACCCCATTAGCCAACCTCCAGTCTTCTGGACCTCACCTGTGACTATCGATGATACAAATATCTCAGTAAGAGGCCCAGCAATCACTTCCCTAGCTTTCCACAGAGTTCTAGGGTACACCTGATCAGGTCATGGGGATTTATCCACCTTTATGTGTTTCCACACATCTAGCACTTCTCCCTCTGTAATATGGCATTTTGCAAGATGTCACCATCTATTTCCCTAAAGTCTATATCTTCCATATCTTTTTCCACAGTAAATACTGATGCAAAATTCTGATTTAGTATCTCCCCCATTTTCTGTGGCTCCACACAAAGGCCGCCTTGCTGGTCTTTGAAGGGCCCTATTCTCTCCCTAGTTACCCTTTTGTCCTTAATGTATTTGTAAAAACCCTTTGGATTCTCCTTAATTCTATTTGCCAAAGCTATCTCATGTCCCCTTTTTGCTCTCCTGATTTCCCTCTTAAGTATACTCCTACTGCCTTTATACTCTTCTAAGGATTCACTCGATATATCCTGTATATACCTTACATCTGCTTCCTTCTTTTTCTTAACCAAACCCTTAATTTCTTTAGTCATCCAGCATTCCCTATACCTACCAGCCTTACCTTTCACCCTGACATGAATATACTTTCTCTGGATTCTCATTATCTCACTTCTGAAGGCTTCCGACTTTCCAGCCGTCCCTTTACCTGCGAACATCTGCCCCCAATGAGCTTTCGAAAGTTCTTGCCTAATACTGTCAAAATTGGCCTTTCTCCAATTTAGAACTCCAACTTCTATCCTTTTCCATCACTATGTTAAATCTAATAGAATTATGATCGCTGGCCCCAAAGTGCTCCCCCACTGACACCTCAGTCACCTGACCTGCCTTATTGTATAAGCATTTATTTGTCGATACTTATTACAAAGATGCATCTCTTCATCCAAGAACCACAGTGTCAGTCCAATCCTTTTTCAGAGGCACAAGTGAATTACCAAGTAATGTCTAGCACTTGGACCCAATTAGTATGTAATTAACAAGTTCCTTCTCTTTAAATAAAATGAAGAGTTTTAAATCAAGTGATCAAATGGGAGAGGAATAAAACCAGCTCAGGTTCCCATTATTGTTTAGTAACTATGCTGTAAAGTATAAGGGCATTGGATGAGGATAACATTGACCTCAATGTTGCGTGTCTGCTACATTTAAATCTGGAGCTACATAGTTCCCACTGACAGTGGTGGCATATCACATTATTTATCACAAATGAATCCGAACAATTCATTTATGTTAAGTTGATTGGCTAATGTGTCAGACATGCATTGACATATGTACAGTTCATAAACTTTTAATCATTAAATTAACTATGATTCTTGCTTCTTGTTCATCAGGGAGAAAAAGGTGACCTTGGAGAAACTGGACCACGAGGGTTTCCTGGGAGAGATGTAAGTGTTTTATCATGTATTTTTTCCCCTGCAATGTGCTTATGAATTCATGTTTTGATTGTAGGCCATGGCTTCATGAGGAGCTCTCCAGTCTGAGTCAGAAGATTGCTGGTTCTAGACCCATTTCAGTGACCTGAGCACAAAATCTAGGCTGACACTTTCCTGGCCATACTGAGAGTGCACTACACATTTGGGTGTGCTGCCTTTCAAATGAGCTAATAAACTGAAGGCCTGTCTGTAAAAGAACCTGGAGAACTATTTCAAAGAAGAGTGGGAGCGTTCACCCCTGACCAATACTTAACACTCAATTATTATCATCAAACAATGATTTTCTCCCCATATTCCTCATTACCTTTAACTATAAGGACTATACCCAGCTCCTTCCTGAGGAGTAGGTATTAGTGCATCAGATTGGTTTTTAGAACTGACACTGGTTGGATGATGACCGTTAGATTAGCTTTTCAAATCAAGATTTTGATTTATCATTAAGTGCAAATTTCATTAATTGATGTCCTTGCTACATTAACCTTGGATGCTGGAGTATTAGGCTAATGACATCTCTTCCTAAGAAATATGGTTGGTGGGATAGTTGAGGCTTTGGTTTAAAATTTCCAAAATTCCTTTGATTTAGGGAAACTAGAACTAGAGGTTCATTATTTAAAAATAAGGAAATATCCATTTAAGACATAAGATGAATTTTTTTCTCAAAGTCTCTGGAACTCTCCCACAAACGTGGCGGAAGTGATTTTTGAATATTTTTATGGTCAAGGTTGATAGATTTATGATAAGCAAGGCGGTGTAAGGTTATCAAGGATAGGTAAGTATCTGGAGTAATTAGATCAGCCATGATCTTTTGAATGGTGGAACAGACTCATGAGGCCTTGTGGCATTCTCCTAATAGTTTAACTGTCCATGCATGAGAAGATAGGAATGGTTATAAGAAATTGTAGGGGCTTTAAGTTGATTCCTCTTACCAGAGGACTCACCACAACTGTTCAACATGTTACAAATCTCAATTTTTCACAAGAGAAATGAAAGAGTTCTACTCTAAAACACCAATGACCAAGAAAACACCAATGACCAAGAGGGTGCATTTCAGCTCTCCTCTATTTCCAATTACAAGCCTAACTAGCAATTGGTGCAGTAGGGGAGATGGGATCATAATCCTGCTTCTGGATTAGTGGTGCTGGAAGAGCACAGCAGTTCAGGAAGCATCCAAGGAGCTGCCTGAACTGCTGTGCTCTTCCAGCACCACTAATCCAGAATCTGGTTTCCAGCATCTGCAGTCATTGTTTTTACCTCATAATCCTGCTGACTCTAGTTTTTGATCTGGCCTTGCTACCCTTAGGTTTAGCATTGATATCAGTGCTTCTTAAAATGAGCTTCATAGTGATATTAATGGACAATTAGATTGAAGGATATAGCAAGAAGACTGGTAGATCTTTGTGATAGTGGTAGTCCTATTAATAAAGCTTCTAATTATCATTGTGGATAATTTCAGAGGCATTTCAGAGATAGAGGAGTGGGGATAATTTTTAACTTCGTCACATGGATCATAACTGATCAACTGACTCAGTTGCCCATCTGTACCTATCTCTGACACAAAGCTAGGTGAGAGGGTGAGTTATGAGGGGGATTTAGAGATTCTTCAGTATAATTCAGACAAGCTAAGTGAGTGAGCAAATACACGGCCAATGAAGTATAATGTGAAGAAAAATGAGGCTATCAATTCTGTAAACAAAAACAGGAAACAGAGTATCCCTACAGTGCAGAAAGCAGCCATTAGGCCCATCAAGTTTCCACTAACCTCTGAAAAGCATCCCATGCAGACTCAGACCCCCACCCTCTCCTCATAACCCCACATTTATCATGGCTAGTCTACACATCCCCAGACAGTAGGGACAGTTAGCATGGCCATTCCAATTTTTTTTTCACATCTTTGAACAGTGAGAAGAAACCAATGCACTTAACAGAAACCCACGCATGCACAGAGAGAACATGCAAACCCCACACAGACAGTCAATCAAAGCTGGAATTGAACCCAGGTTCCTGGCACGGTGAGGCAGCAGTGCTAACCACTGAGTTAATAAGTTGCCTCCAGGTTGGCAGATTATTAACTGATTATTAACTGAAGGGTGGTAAATTAGGAAGGGAGAGGTGCATCGAGACATGGGTTTCCTTGCACACCATTCACTTGTTGGCCTTCATAGCAAGAGAAATCAAATACAGGGGCAGGGATATTCTCTGCAATTCACATCAGATTGGTGTGACCATACCTAAGATACGTATGTGCAGTTTTGGTCTGAGGAAGGATATTCTGGTTGTAGAGCACGTGCCTCAAAGGTTTAACAGACTGATTCCTGGGATGGTAGGACTGATCTATGAAGAGACACTGGCATCATGGTCTATTGATTAGGAACGTATTTATTGGAGGCTAGAAGAATGATGGGGGAGGGTGATCTCAATGAAATCAATAAAATTCTAACAGGATTAGACAGGGTAAATGCATGAGGATGTTCATGTGGCTAGGGAGTCCTGAACTAAGGTTCACAATCTAAGGGTATGGGGTAGGCCATTTAGGACTGAAATGAGATATTTCTTCACCAGGGTGCAGTGAGCCTGTGAAATTCTCTGCCACAGAAAGCAGTTGAGACTCAACATTAAATGTTTTCAAGAAAGAATTAGATATAGTCCTTAAAGCTACAGTGAATATGGGAAGAAAGTAGGAACAAAGTACTTTGGATGATCAGCCTTGATCATATTGAATGGTGGAGCAGACTCAAATGACCAAATGGCTGACTCCTGCTCCTATTTTCTTTGCTTCTATATGTTGAACTTAATTAATTTCCAAACTCTACTGTACCACCTCAAGTTATTTCTATGAATCTGGACATGGGTTTTGTAATAGTACTTCTCAAAATGAGGATTAAAAATTGTGATTACTCCAGTGGTGATAGGAAGAGGAGACTTGTGAAATGGGGTTTAGCGGGAATCCAATGCTGCTATAGAGCTTCCACCCCAAACTCACAGTTCACAACCCCACCCACTCTTTGGCCAAGTCTGCTCTATAATAATGAGGCACCACATGTTGAAATTGAGAATGACCACTGAATATGGAATTACAAATCCAAGTCTTGTATCCATTACCATTGGAGTCTGGATAATCCAAGATAGAGAAAGGGAAAAATCATGGCCGTAAGAGTTGCACCTTTTCTGGGGTACTTTAGGTGTTGGAGTTAATTTCCTGAAATTCCAGGAGCAGCAATTACTGTTTCGTATGCTGTTGCATTGTTTTGGAACTTTGGGGAAAAATGATCAAAATGATCAAAATAACGGCACTTTTAAAAGGACAAAGACAGACAGACAAAAATCAGTGACCACGTGGTTAGTGAGGGAGAGAGAGAAAAACAGCCTACACTGAGAACTGATGCAGCAGTGAATTTGCACAATTTGCTGTTTGAGTTCATATACCTCTGGACATCGGAGTGTTAAAAATTAACAAACAGCAAAACTCACAGCTGACATTGGAGGAACTTGTGTGGGAAAGCTCACAGTGCAGAAACAGATAAGTGCATAGCTTTTAATATGTAACCTTGCTGTAAGTCATCAGTAATGAGTAGAGTGGGCTCTTTCTTGATTATATGTTTTATTGAGATCTGTCTCTTGATTAAATTTTAAAAATATAAACCATAAGTACTAAGTTAACCTGGAGCACTGTTTTTTAGTGCAAATAGACGGTGCTATTTTGTGGGTCTGTACATTGTAAAGGAGGAAATATGGCCTTTAGTAGAGTGATGTGCTCTTCCTGTTGGATGTGGGAGTTTTGGGAGAGTTTCCATGTTACTGATGATTATGTCTGCAGGAAGTATCTCTGGTTGTGAATCCTATTTTATTGCATGGATCGGTTAGAGTGGCAGTTAGATGCAATAAGAAATTTATGGGAACTAGTGGGTGTATTGGCTGTTGCAGGTTCCAGGGTTTAAATGTTTTAGTAGGGTCAGAGGTGGGGGTAAAAGAGGGGGAGGTGTGGCATTGCTTGTCAAAGATCGTATTAAAGCGGTGGAAAGGACGATGGATGAAGACTCGCCATCTGAGGTAGTTTGGGCTGAGGTTAGGAATAGGAAAGGTGAGGTCGCCCTGTTAGGAGTTTTTTACAGGCCTCCTAATAGTCCTAGAAACGTAGAAGAAAGGATTGCGAGGATGATTCAGGAGAAGAGTGAAAGTAATAGGGTGGTTGTTATGGGGGACTTTAACTTTCCTGATATTGATTGGGAAAGCTATAGCTCTAGTTCGTTAGATGGGTCGGTGTTTGTCCAATGTGTGCAGGAGGGTTTCCTGACACAATATGTAGATAGGCCAACAAGAGGTGAGGCCATACTGGATTTGGTTCTGGGTAATGAACCAGGCCAGGTGTTAGAATTAGAGGTAGGTGAGCACTTTGGGGACAGTGACCACAATTCGGTGACTTTTACTCTAGTGATGGAGAGGGATAAGTGTGCACTGCAGGGCAAGAGTTATAGCTGGGGGCAGGGAAATTATGATGCGGTGAGGCATGACTTAGGATGCGTGGCTTGGAAAAGTAGGCTTCAAAGCAAGGGCTTAATTGATATGTGGAGCTTGTTCAAGGGGCAACTATTGAGTGTCCTTGATAAGTATGTACCTGTCAGGCAGGGAGGAAAGGGTCGTGTGAGGGAGCCGTGGTTTAATAAGGAATTGGAATCCCTTGTTAAATGGAAGAGGACGGCCGATGTAAAGATGAGGCGTGAAGGTTCAATTGGGGCGATTGAGAGTTATAAGGTAGCCAGGAAGGACTTGAAGAGAGAGCTAAGAGCAGCAAGGAGAGGACATGAAAGGTCCTTAGTTGGTAGGATTAGGGAAAACCCTAAGGCTTTCTATAGGTATGTCAGGAATAAAAGAATGACTAGGGTAGGAATAGGTCCAGTCAAGGATAGTAGTGGGAAGTTGCGTGTGGAGGTTGAAGAAATTGGGGAGACACTGAATGAATACTTTTCGTCAGTATTCACTCAGGAACAGGATATTGTTGCCGATGTGAATACTGAGTCACAATTAAGTAGAATGAATGGCTTTGAGGTATGTAGGGAAGAGGTGTTGGAAATTCTGGAAAGGGTGAAAATAGATAAGTCCCCTGGGCCTGATGGCATTTATCCTAGGATTCTCTGGGAAGCAAGGGAGGAGATTGCAGAGCCATTGGCCATGATTTTTATGTCCTCGTTGTCTACAGGAGTAGTGCCAGAAGACTGGAGGCTAGCAAATGTGGTTCCCTTGTTCAAGAAGGGGAGTAGGGATAACCCTAGTAACTATAGGCCGGTGAGTCTCACTTCTGTTGTGGGCAAAGTCTTAGAGAGAATTGTAAGGGATAGGATTTATGAACATCTGGATAAGAATAATGTGATCAAGGATAGTCAGCATGGTTTTGTGAATGGCAGGTCGTGCCTCACAAACCTTATTGAATTCTTTGAGAAGGTGACTAAGGAGGTGGACGAGGGGAAAGCGGTAGATGTGGTGTATATGGATTTTAGTAAGGCGTTTGATAAGGTTCCCCATGGTAGGCTACTTCAAAAAATACGGAGATATGGCATTGAGGGTGAGTTGGAGGTTTGGATTAGAAATTGACTGGCTGGAAGAAGACAGAGGGTAGTAGTTGATGGTAAAGGTTCATCTTGGAGTGCCGTTACTAGTGATGTTCCGCAAGGATCTGTTTTGGGACCATTGCTGTTTGTCATTTTTATAAATGACCTGGAGGAGGGGCTAGAAGGGTTGGGTGAGCAAGTTTGCGGATGATACAAAAGTCGGAGGAGTTGTTGACAGTGAGGAAGGATGTAGCAGGTTACAGTGGGATATAGATAAGCTGCAGAACTGGGCAGAAAGGTGGCAAATGGAGTTCAATGTAGCTCAGTGTGAGGTGATTCTCTTTGGTAAGAGTAACAAAAAGATGGGGTACTGGGCTAATGGTCGGATACTTGGTAGTGTGGATGAGCAGAGGGATCTTGGTGTCCATGTACACAGATCTTTGAAAGTTGCCACCCAGGTAAATAGTGTGGTGAAGAAGGCATATGGCGTACTGGCTTTTATTGGTAGAGGAATTGAATTCCGGAGTCCTGAGGTCATGTTGCAGTTGTATAAGACTCTGGTGCGGCTGCATCTGGAGTATTGTGTGCAGTTTTGGTCGCCATACTATAGGAAGGATGTGGAGGCACTGGAACGGGTGCAGAGGAGGTTTACCAGGATGTTGCCTGGTATGGTAGAAAGATCGTATGAGGAAAGGCTGAGGCACTTGGGGTTGTTTTCATTGGAGAAAAGAAGGTTTAGGGGTGACTTGATAGAGGTGTACAAGATGATTAGGGGTTTAGATAGGGTTGACCGTGAGAACCTTTTTCCACATATGGAGTCAGCTATTACGAGGGGGCATAGCTTTACATTAAGGAGGGGTAGGTATAGGACAGATGTTAGGGGTAGGTTCTTTACTCAGCGAGTCGTGAGTTCGTGGAATGCCCTGCCAGTAGCAGTGGTGGACTCTCCCTCTTTATGGGCATTTAAGCGGGCATTGGATAGGCATATGGAGGATAGTGGGCTAGTGTAGGTTAGGTGGGCTTGGATCGGCACAACATCGAGGGCCAAAGGGCCTGTACTGTGCTGTATTCTTCTATGTTCTATGTTCTATGTATGGATGGCAGTTATCGGAAGGATGAAAGGCCACAGATGCAGTCGGGTAGATGGGTTAACTCAGGATAGGTAGAGAGGTAGGCAGGTAGTGTAGAGGTTTTCTGTGGCTCTCCCCATTTCAAACAAGAATGCTGTTTTGGAAAGTATAGGGGGTGATGGACTCTCAGGGGAATGTCGCATGAACATCCAAGTTTCTGGTACTGAGAATGGCTCTAATGTAATGAGGGGTATGTCGAGTTCCAAGCGATCGATTGTGACAGAGGACGCTCTAGTCAGACGCACAGACAGACGTTTCAGCGGCCAGCAGTGAAATATCAGAATGATGTGTTGCCTCCTTGGAGCCAGGATCAAGAATATCTCAGAGAGTGTGCAGAAGGTTCTCAAAGGGGAGAAGGACCAGTAGGAGGTAATTGTACACATTGGAACTAATGACAAAGGGAGAATATAGAAAGTTAGATAATACTTAAAAAGGAGGTCCTCAAGGATAGTAATATCTAGATTACTCCCAGTGCTACAAGCTAGTGAAGGAAGGAATAAGAGGATAGAGCAGATGAATGTGTGGTTGAGGAGTTGGTACAGGGGAGAAAGGTTCACAATTTTGGATCATTGGAACCTCTTCTGGGGTAGAAGTGACCTGTACAAGAAGGACAGATTGCACCTGAATTCGAAGGGGATGAATAAACTGGCAGGGAGATTTGCTATAGCTGTTTGAGAGAATTTAAACTCGGAAGATAGGGTGGTGGTAAATAGTGAGGAAAGAGATCAATCTGAGACTGGTACAGTTGGGAAAAGAAGAACGTCAAACAGTCAGGACAGGCAGAATCAAAGCAGAGAACAAAGTACGAACAAAGTAAACTGTATTTACTTTAATGGGAGAGGCCCTACCAGGGAAGGCAGGTGAACTCGGCATGGTTAGAAACATGGGACTGGGATATCATAGCAATTACAGAAACATGGCTCAGGGATGGGCAAGACTGGCAGCTTAATGTTTCAGGACACAAATGCTATAGGAAAGACCAAAAGGGGCGGCAGGAGAGGAGGGGAGAGGCGTTTTTGATAAGGGATAGCATTACTACTGTACTGAGGGAGGATATTCCTGGGAATACATTCAGAGAAGTTATTTGGGTAGAACTGAGAAATAATAAATGAATGATCACCTAATTGGGATTGTATTTTAGACCCCATAATAGTCGGCAGAATATTGGGAAACAAATTTGTCATGAGATTTCAGTTATCTGTAAAAATAATAGGGGTGGTTATGGTAGGGGATTTTACCTTCCAAACATGGGACTGCCAGAGTGTTAAGATTTCCTGATTCAATATGTGGATGTGCCTACTCGAGTAGGTGCAAAACCTGACCCACTCTTGGAAAATGAGGCAGGGCAGGTGAATGAGATGTCAATGCGGGAGCACTTTAAGGTCAGCGAAAATAATTTCATTAAAGTAGTGATGGAAGAGGATAGACTGGATCCAAAAGTGGAAGTTCCTAATTGGAGGAAGGCTAATTTTCCGGGTATTAGGCAAGAACTTTCAAAAGCTGATTGTGGGCAGATATTTGCAGGTAAAGGGACAGCTGGAAAATGGGTTCAGAAATGAGTTAACGAGAGTCCAGAGACAGTATATTCCTCTGGAAAGCTAGTAGGTGCAGAGAATGCTGGATGACCAAAGAAATTGAGGGTTTGGTTAAGAAAAAGAAGGAAGTATATGCCAGGTGTAGACAGGATGATAGAGTGAGTCCTTAGAAGAGTATAAAGTAAGTCGGAGTATACTTAAGAGGGAAATCAGGAGAACAAAAAGGGGACATGAGATAGCTCTGGCAAATAGAATTAAAGAGAATCCAAAGCGTTTTCACAAATACATTAAGGACAAAAGGGTAACTAGGGGGAGAATAGGCTCCCTCAAAGATCAGCAAAGCGGCCTTTGTGTAGAGCAGCAGGAGATGGGTGAGATATTAAATAAGTATTTTGTATCAGTTTTTACTGTAGAAAAGGACATGGAAGATATAGAATGTAGAGAAATAGATGGTTACATGTTGAAAAATGTCTATATTACTGAGGAGGAATCGCTGGATGTCTTGAAATGCATAAAAGTGGATAAATCCCCAGGACCTGATCAGGTGTACCCTCAAACTCTGTGGGAAGCTAGGGAAGTGCTGGGCCCTTTCCGGAGATACTTGTATCATTGATACTCACAGCTTAGGTGCCGGAAGACTGCAGGTTGGCTAATGTGGTGCCACTATTTAAGAAAGGTGGTAAAGACAAGCCAGGGAACTATAAACTGGAGAGCTTGACGTCAGTGGTGGGTAAGTTGTTCGAGAGAATCCTGAGGATGTATTTGGAAAGGCAAGGACTGATTTGGGATAGTCAACATGGCTTTGTGCGTGGGAAATCATGTCTCACAAACTTGATTCAGTTTTTTGAAGAGGTAACCAAGAAGATTGATGAGGGCACAGCGGTAGACATGATCTATTTGGACTTCATTAAGGCATTCGACAAGGTTCCTCATGGGAGACTGGTTAGCAAGGTTAGTTCTCACGGAATACAGGGAGAACTAGCCATTTGGATACAGAACTGGCTCAAAGGTAAAAGGTGGAGGGTGGGTGGTGGAGGGTTGTTTTTCAGACTGGAGGCCTGTGACCAGTGGAGTGCCACAAGGATTGGTGCTGGATCCATTACTTTTCGTCATTTATATAAATGATTTGGATGTGAACGTAGGAGGTATAGTTAGTAAGTTTGCAGATGACACCAAAGTTTGAGGTGTAGGGAACAGCGAAGAAGGATACCTCAGAGTACAGTGGGATCTTGATCAGATGGGCCAATGGGCTGAGGAGATGCAGATGAAGTTAAATTTAGATAAATGCAAGGTGCTGCATTTTGGAAAAGCAAATCAGAGCAGGACTGATATACTTAATGGGAAGGTCCTGGGGAGTGTTGCTGGACAAAGAGATCTTGGAGTGCAGGTTCATAGTTCATAGTTCCTTGAAAGTAGAGTCGCAGGTAGATAGGATAGTGAAGAAAACGTTTGGTATGTTTTCCTTTATCGGTCAGAGCATTGAGTATAGGAGTTGGGAAGTCATGTTGCAGCTGTACAGGACAATGGTTCGGCCACTTTTGGAATATTGCATGCAATTCTGGTTTCCCTCCTCCAAGAAGGATGTTGTGGAACTTGAAAGCGTTCAGAAAAGATTTACAAGGATGTTGCCATGGTTGGAGGATTTGAGCTCTTGAGAGAAGCTGAATGGGCTGGGGCTGTTTTCCCTGGAGTGTCGGAGGCTGAGACGTGACCTTATAGAGGTTTATAAAATCATGAGGGGCATGGATAGGATAAATAGGCAAAGTCTTATCCCTGTGGTGGGGGAGTCCAGAACTAGAGGCCATAGGTTAAGGGTGAGAGGGGAAAAATTGAAGAGGGACCTAAACGGCATCCTTTTCACACAGACGGTGGTGCCTGTTTGGAATGAGCAGTCAGAGGAAGTGGTGGAAGCTGGTATTATTACAGCATTTAAAAGCATCTGGATGGGTTTTGAGTAATATGGACCAAGTGCTTGCAAATGGGACTACGTTAGTTTAGGATATCTGGTCATATTGATTTAGACCGAAGGGTCTGTTTCTGTGCTGTACATCTTTATGACTCTATGACCATTGTTGGAGCAAAATCAGCATGATCGTTGCAATAGGTCAAGAAGAAGAACCATGACCACTCTTTTGGAACATGCAACCATTCGTAACAAATGTATTTTTACCTCCAGTGCCCAAAGTCAAATCAAAATAAATCAGTTGGACAAACTGACATTTGTTTGACTAATAACTTCAGAATTCTTTTGAGTCTTGCTACACTTTGAACACTTCTGCAGGAAATGTAGGAAGACTTTGCATTTATTTTCCAACTTACTGTATCTTTCTAAAGTGTCTCAATGTATCTCACTTGTACCAGTCTCTGTGCAGCAGACGAACTGTGATCAGCCTGTAATCCTCTGAGATGAGGAGTTTTGCAGTGGCCTGTCTTTCATCCCCACTCTCATTTGCCAGAGAAAATGGCAAAAGTTATTGTTGGGCTTTCAGTGGTGCTCGTAAAATCTGACTAATGTGCCATTATTCACTTGTTTATTGTTTCAGAATGTAAACTCTCATTTAATCATTTTAATTTTGACAGTGCACACATTTTATAGAACTTAACTCACTTAAAATGCATGCTGCACACAATTGTAGCAATAACATTTACTATACCAGCCTCCAGAGTGTATTTTAGCAGAGAAAAAAATCTTGTCCTTTTGTTACCTCTTGTGCATGATGTCTTTCTGTTAAACAGCACATGTCTATCAAGGGAACTTATTACTGTGCAGCCTTTTCAAATGATAAATGACAGAAAATCCATAAGTTGATGATAAGATAAATGTTTTGCAATCACTAAAGAGGACCTCAATTCTAAATGCCATCCAATTTGAGAACCAGTCTTTCAAAATTGCAAGCTAACTGAAAGATAATGTGCTGGATCATATTCCTGCAATTGTACTGACTGTCAGCTTCTATCAGGTGGTATCGATATTGGCTGTAATGCAGAGGATTTGCTCCTGTTCCAAAAGCTGAATGCAAATTGAGGCTGATTACACTGCTAAGAGAATGCTGTACCACTGGAGGTATGGCCTTTCAATTGAGATATTCAACCAAGCCTGAGTCGGTCTGTTCGAGGATCTAACTGGACAGTAATGATTATGTGACACTGTTAGACAAAGAGCAGGTTATTTCTTTCACTCCCCTTGTACTATTTTGTATAGGTGATAGTAATGTAGGAATCTTAATGTCAGTTTTGCCATGTTTCCTGGAGGGTTTCTCACCACAAGGGCTTGCAAGACATGTCTCTCCGCATATCTTACCAAACTCATTAACAACCTACCCTGAGGTTGTTAATGAGTCCCTGATTCCAGCTCCACTTGCCATATGCAGAACAACTTCCCACAGCCTGCATAACCAGAAATGAACCGGCATCCCTGTTGTTGCCTGTTATACACTCACACAAGCACCATCAGTCCAAAGCTGCCCTCCATGATTCCTGACATTTGCCCCAGCCAGAGAAAGAAAATGTGTTGCCCCATTGCCCCCTTTGTGGGCATAGACCTGGAGGTCCTGCAGTTGAGGTGGCGCACAGGCAGGCCATCCTCTTCCTCAGTATCAACAGAGAAGGACACAACACTATGCCACAGAAGTCTGGCCTGAGGTTGCAGTCTCAGCACCTGCACTGCATAGGAAGAAGGCCAATGACCTGCTCCATTCCACCAGCATAAATATCACATCTTCTATCTGTTATCTCACACTCACACTCTGCTACTATACCCACGTCTCACCAAGGTACCTGGTCTACCATTCACACTATTGTCTGAAACATCTTTCATTTGCTGTCACCCACCCCAGCACCTGACCTCACAAATCCTCCATCCCCTGTTTCCCACCTATTTACTCATTTGGGACACCTCCTCACTTGTACCAATAGTAATAGCCATTCCACCCACTTTCTTCTCCTGAATACCTGCCTCTCTCTCATTCTAGGAGGAAAACAACTCACAACAGGGCAGAAAGAATCAGGGTAGGTGGTGGGCAGCCTGACATTTGGCTCCACTTGCCTCTAATAGAGATGATCCTGACTCTGACCATCCCGAGTGGTGGACTGACCATATCCAAGCCCATTGGCTGGTAGCAGAGGCTATCTTTAACTTACTGTGTTGGGATTCCTGAGTGAAGGCTACACCCCTTGATTTGACTGAGGTTTGCTGGCAACCGTGACTTCCTCGCTTTAGAACATAGAACATTACAGCACAGTACAAGTCCTTCAGCCCTCGAAGTTGTGCCGACCTGTGGAATCAATCTGAAGCCCATCTATCCTACACTATTCCATTTTCATCCATATGTTTATCCAATGACCATTTAAATGCCTTTAAAGTTTGCAAGTCTACTGCTGTGCAGGCAATGCATTTCACACCCCCACTACTCTGAGTAAAGAAACTGCCTGTGACATCTGTCCTATATCTATCACCCTCAATTTAAAGCTATGTCCTCTTATGCTAGCCATCACCATCCAAGGAAAAAGGCTCTCACTGTCCATCCTACCTAACCCTCTGATTATCTTATATGTCTCAATTAAGTCACCCCACTACCTTCTTCTCTCTAATGAAAACAGCCTCAAATCCCTCAGCCTTTCCTCATAAGACCTTCCCTCCATACCAGACAATATCCTAGTAAATTGCCTCTGAACCCTTTCCAAAGCTTCGCATCCTTCCTATAATGTGGTCACCCAGAACTGAACGTAATACTCCAAGTGCGGCCTTACCAGTGGTCTTATACAGCTGCAGCATAATCTCATGGCTCTGAAAATCAATCTCTCTACCAATAAAAGCTAACACACTGTATGCCTTCTTAACAACCCGGATGGCAACTTTCAGAGGTATATGTACATAGACACTGAGATCTCTCTGCTCATCTACACTGCCAAGAATCTTACAATTAACCCAGTATTCTTTGATCCTGTTGCTTATTCCAAGGTGAGCACCTTACACTTTTCTACGATAAACTCCATTTGCCACCTCTCAGCCCAACTCTGCAGTTTATCTATGTCCCTCTGTAACCTGTATTCAAAAAGAACAGGTAACCAATGAATGCGTCTGCCGATATCTCAGCAACAAACCCAAACAAGCAGACAAAATGCGTCCAGAAACCCTAGCCACTCTCCCCTACATCAAAGACATCTCAGAAATGACAAACCCGCCAACACACTGAAACAGCAGCTAACGGATTTAAAAGACCCTTTACAGACAACAAGCATAACTAATGTAATTTACAAAATACCATGCAAGAACTGTAATAAACACTACATTGGACAAACAGGCAGAAAACTAGCCACCAGGATACATGAACGTCAACTAGCCACAAAAAGACATGACCCACTCTCACTAGTATGCTTACATATTGATGAGGAAGGACATCACTTTGACTGGGACAACACATCCATCCTAGGACAAGCCAAACAGAGACATGCATGAGAATTCCTAGAAGCATGGCCTTCCAACCAGAACTCTATCAACAAACACATTGACCTGGATCCCATTTACCACGCCCTGAGAAAAAGAATACAAAATGACATCACCACAGGAAATGACATCACCAACCCTAGGAAACCTAAACACATAAATAGAAAGTGGGCCATGCCACCAGCACTTCATCCGGAGGCTCACTGATGATGTTACCTAGTATGGTGATGAAATGTCTGAAATGAACCTTCCAGCTCAGCGAACAAACCTACGTCCAGCAGTACTGTGAGTCTGGTATCACTGACTGAGGAGGCTAAATAGAGAAATGCAATACCAAGCAGGGATGCTGTGAGCATTCATGTAGATTACAAGTGAGTGAGCACTATGACAGTGAGTGAAAAGCTCAGAAATGCAGCCTGATCCATTCCATAGGCTGGGTGCATGTCTCTGAGTACATTGTGTCCTTGCTGCAACATTAACATAGTTGTTGGTGCAGCATTGAAGTGTGGAAATGTCCTGTAGGTGGATTGGAGAAGCACTGTGAAAGTTCTTACAAATTAATGCATGTCAATGCCAATGATGGTGATAGAAGGCTGCATGTTAATGAATTGAGATGTACCATTAATGAGATTATTAAGAAGCAACAATCCCCTAAACAGACAATGAACTTCTGCCTAGCAAGGAGCTCATCTTGACATTTAGAGCAAGTGTAGTCTGAGCTTATGAGGCAATATCCCACCTTTTAATTAGGAGTGTTAAACGTTAGGGTAAGTGCCCTTGAACTGGAAGATTTGCTGGGCATTTCTAGAGGGCATTTAGTATCAGCTGCATTGCTGTGGGTGTGGAGTCACAATTATGCCATAGGTAAGAACATTAGTAATCCAGATTTGTTGTCACCATTACTGAGGTGCGATTATTTTTTCATTGTTCCTAGACCCCGCTGGAATTGTCACCTGATTCTGCCTTATTTCTCACCATAGCCAACGTTGTTCAGGTTCCTGTAAGATTCCAGCCACTGATAGTGATAATTTTCAGCAGGTTCACAGATTCTGGCTACTCAAATATGGAATAACTCTTCTCAGCAAAAACAAGTGGAGACAAGCGTGTCCGATCATTTCGGTAATGCTGTCAGGAGAAGAAAAGCTGGAAGACAATGTAGCTTAGGAATTTGTTTGCTCTGTACTTGAACAAATCACTTGTCTTTTTGAAGACAAAGTTGTGTTCATCACTTTGACTGTAAACGATCACAATGTTGTCTGATTCTTCTGTGACACAACAAACATTTTATTATTAGACAGCTCATCATTGGGCTTTCTGAAACATAATATTAACATTAATTCCATTAAAAGATAGATACAGTAAGTAAACAAAACTTTGAATGAAGATAAATGTTGGCCTTTTACAGTCTGAAATGGGAGAGTTGATAATAGAGAGCAAGGAAATGGCAAGCAAACTGAGCATCTACTTTAGCTCAGTCTTCACAGAAGAAGACAAAAAAAAACTTCCCAGATGTCTTTTGGGAAGGAAGATTTTAAGGAAATTAGTATGAGTAAAGAATAGTGATGGCAAAATTAATTGGACTGAAAGCTGATAAATCCCCAGGGTCTGACAATCTAAACACCCAGGGCATTGAAGAAGGTGGCCATAGAAATAATGGATGATTTGGTTGTCATCTGGAACAGCCCTAGCAGATTGCAGAGTGGCAAATGTGACCCCACTAATTCAAAAAGCCAGAAGGGAGAAAACTGAATTATAGACTGGTTAGCCTCATATCAGTATAGAGAAAATGCTGTCAACTTTTATAAAGGATGTCATATCAAGCCAGAAAAGAAATACAAACAGTATTGCACAAAGTCAGCATTGTTTATGAAATTCATGTTTGACAAAGCCACTGGAGTTTTTTTGTGGATGTAACTAATTAATTAGATGATGGAGAACCTGTGGATGTTTTTCCACACAAGAGGTTGTTATACAAACTCAAAGCACATGGACTGGTGATAATAGACTGGCATGGATTGAGAACCAGTTAGCAGACAGAAAACAGAAAGTAGGGTATTCTCTGCAGTGAAATTTGGTAATAAATGGCGTATCACAGGAGTCAGTGCTTGGGCCTCAACTATTCACAATATATATATATCAATGATTTGGATGAGTGAATTGAGTGTAGTAATTCCAAGTTTGCTGCTGATATAAAACTAGATGGGAATTTGAATGGTGAGGAAGACTTAACGAGGCTTTAGAGCAATTGCGACTAATTGAATGAAAGGATAAATACATGGCAAATGCAGTATAACACAGATTATTGTGAAGTTGTCCACTTCAATGGGAAAAACAGAATGGCAAAGGAATATTTAGTGGAGACAATGACGTAATGATATTATCATTAGACCAGTTAGTCCAAAACTAACTCTTTGGGGTCATGGTTTCAAATCCCATCACTCAGCTGGTAATATTTAAACTCAACTGGAAAATGAAACTTGTCTCAGGTAAAAAGTTAAAAATCACACTACACCAGGTTATAGTCCAACAGTTTTAATTGGAAGCACACTAGCTTTCGGAGCGACGCTCCTTCACCAGGTGAGCATCGCTCCGAAAGCTAGTGTCCTTCCAATTAAACCTGTTGGACTATAACCTGGTGTAGTGTGATTTTTATCTTTGTACATCCCAATCCAACACCGGCATCTCCAAATCATGTCTCAGGTAATGTTGACCATGAAGTGATGATCAAATATTATTTAAAATGTAATGAAGGAAAAGTGGTGAAGCAAATCTGCTTTCCTTCGTGGTCTGGTCTACATGTGACTTCCAAGCAACAGTAATGTAGTTTAGGGGCAGATGCTAGCTCAGTGGTTAGCACTGCTGCCTCAGAGCACCAGGGACCCAGTTTCAATTCCAGCCTTAGGTGACTGTCTGTGGGAGTTTGCACATTCTCCCATTATCTGCATGGATTTCTGCCAGGTACTCCAGTTTTCTCCCATAATCGAAAGGTGTGCAGGTTAGGTGGATTGGCCATGCTAAATTGCCCAGCCGTGTTCAGGGACATGCAGGAAAGGTGGATTAGCCATGATAAATGTGGGGTTACAGAGATAGGGTAGAGAACTGGGCTGGTCTGGGTAGGATGCTCTTTAGAAGGTCTGTGCAGATTCAATGGGTCAAATAGCTTCTCTCCATACTGTAGGGATTCTATGATTTGATTGGTAGCAGATTGGGGAATTTTGATATACAAAGGGACCCAGAAGTCCCTTATCCATTCATTGACAGCAAGCATTGAGGTGCAGCTGGCAGGAAGGAAGGCAAATGGTATGTTGTCTTGCAAAAACATACAAGTACAAGAGAAAGGAAATCTTAGTACAACACCTAGAATGATTTGTGCATTTTTGCTCACCTAAGAAAAGATCATCTTTCTGCAGAGTTAGTGAAGCTTCAACAGACTGATCCGAGGTTGGCATGTTTGTTGTACGAGGTTAGATTGTGTTGACCAAGCTTGTCCTAAGTGGAGTTTAGAGATTGAGAGGGGATCTCATTGAAATATATAAAATTCTGATAGGGCTGGAAAACTGGGGCAGGGATGATGGCCCAGAACAAAGTACTATGGTCTCAGGGCACTAGATAGGCCATTTCAGATTGAGATGAGGAGAAATGTCTTCATCAGAGGGCAGTGAAGCTGCGGAATTCCTGCCACAGAAAGCTATGCAGGGTAAGTCATTAAATGTATTTAGAAGGCAATTAAATAGATTTCTAGAAGCTCAGTGTCAAGTGTATGGGAGAGTATGGGAGTTTGGCTTTGTGATAGAGGATCAGCCATGGTCATGTTGAATGGCAGAGCTAAGTTGATGGGCTGCATGGCATACTCCTGATCCTGCTTACTATGTTTATGTCATTTAATCTCAACTATGGGTGCGAGGATAGCCCTTTCCCTTCATAATCTTCACTAACCAAATGTGCACAGTCAGTCAGGTTATGAATAGGGACCCAGTCGCGCAAAGGATAACAAGCCCATCAAAGCTTACAGGTAAGGGGAAGATGGACCACAAGATGATCCTAGGTTAGATAGAAATTTAGTAACAGGAGGACATGATTTTGCCCCTTGTACCCTATTCTGCCACTCACTGAGGGCCTGACTGATCTGACCTACAACTCTAAGTTCCCAAAGACCTTGAGATTTCCATGGCCCTTTTTGTGATGAAGTGCTTTGTAATTTTATTAGACAATTTTTTTTTCTTATTCTGCCTCTTGATCATGATTTTTTCCATGAGAGGAGATATGGGTAAAGCAACCAAATCCTTTCCACTTACTGGATATCGCAAAAGGATGCTGGATTTGGACCCAGCAAGTTTGAAATTACATGCCTGAAGAACAATAGCTTTTGCCTTCTCTCTTTTTTTTTGAAAATTGATTTTATCAAGGATTATGAATTGGAAACCATGGAGGAATTCCAAAGACTGAAAAGTCTTAATTACTACAACTTGATAAAGGATAATCTGGAAACTAATCACCACTGTCTATAGGTAACTTGGGCTGGTGAAGGAGTGGAGCTCCTTCATGTCACTGTTCATACGGGATCTTAACATGTCACGCAGATCGCAAGAAGCTAACCTACCCATTCCTATTAAATCTATTCAGTTTTGACTAACATCCTTCTGGCCTATGAGCAAGACTGTTGACCCTATTTCCTATCCAATGTTTTCCCAAAGCTTCAGGTTAGATTACTTACAGTGTGGAAACAGGCCCTTCAGCCCAACAAGTCCACACCCCTACATTTATTCCTTCACCTAACACAATTTAGCATGGCAAATTCACCTAACCTGCACATTTTTGGACTGTGGGAGGAATGTGCAAACTCCACACTGTCAGTCGTCTGAGGCAGGAATTGAACCCAGGTCTCTGGTGCTGTGAGGCAGCAGTGCTAACCACTGTGCCACCATGCCACCCACGCTTTTCATGATGCTTTTCCTCCCTTCCCCAAAGTTTTTTTAAAGCTCCAACTAGGCAATACCTCCACCTTCATCCACTCATTCCACACTTGACAACAATGCCCTCTTGCCTTAGATACATCATTTGAAGAAGGGTGACCATGTTACAATAATTAACAGACTTGTTTGCAGAGCTGCAACAATTTGGTTTTGGCTTTGGTAATTCACAATTTGTTCAAACATTGCTTTTTTTTAAACCATGGGAAATTGTATTGCTTAAACATAATTGTTAACATAAAGAATAGATTTCTATTTCAATAAAATATATGACTAATTCTTCCATTCTCCTTTTTAAAAAGGGCTTAAAGGGAGACTCTGGTGTTCCTGGTCTGCCTGGTCCAAGAGGAGAAAAAGTAAGTGCTATTTGGAATAGTATAAAAAACAGTTTTCTTGAGCAAATTTCTCACTTCTGAACTCAGTGTTTCATTTTCAAAGTGAGATTCTTTAGAAATCTGTGAATGTACAGTTTGTAATCTGATTTGTGTTAATAGGGATCAGCAACCTGTCTGACATCACTCTCACAGACATGTAAGGTTGATAATCAATTTATCTGTTTCACATAGTCCCACAGAGTCAACACATGACCCCCCAGTTGAATTAACAGGTGAATGGAGTTGTTGATAGTGTTCATTTAACATTCAGAATATAGTCAAAAGGAGACTAAATTAATCACAAAGGGTGAACCACCTAAAGCGATAGTCTCCGTCATTCTCTGGACAAGGAAGCTGATTGTCAGTTGGCACAACCTTTGGAACCATCAGGAATCCATTCTTCAACACTACTTAATACAGACTTATAAGCAAAAGCTTCTGCCTGTCTTCAAAATTTGGTGAGTCAGGATGGTGAAATTTATGAACAAGTCAGTCCAAAATTTATGAAGGCAATATCTGACATTGAGGAGCAAAGAACATTCAGTGTTAAGAAATACTCTAGTTTAAAATGGGATAAATATGAAGGGTATACTCTTTCAAAAGGTAGAGCCTGACAAATACCTATGGATGATGCCAGGCACTTCATTGAAAACATCTCTGCAATGTGAAAAGCACTTGCCAAGTCAAATGTAGTGAGATGTGTGAGCAGATGCATAGAACATAAGTACGTGGGAGTAATATGACCCACCCCCAGTAACGTAGTAGTGCGAACATACTTGGAGAATGTGTCCAAATCTGGTGACTGTGCCTTCATACAGGCATTGGTATTTTGGAAAGTTTGAGACAAAAAAGGTACAGGTGGATTCTAAAATCATGTAATTCTGCACAGAAAGGGTTAAATTCCTCCTGTTGATAATTGATGAATATTTGTTGGTTGTTCAATCACCTTACACTGAAAGTGATTGAGTAGAGGTGAAAGGTACTTTTATAGTTGTGAGAAAGTTCAATGTTTAGGAAAAGAATTGCCCTGTGCACATAAAGTAAGGCTTTCCTGATCTTACACTGCACGTGCCATTTGCCTTCCCAGTTGCTTTCTGTGCTTGCATGCTAACTTTCAGTATTCCATCTACAAGTAAACTTAGGTTTCTCTGAACATCAAGGTTCAGAAGATTGTATATATTTTTAAAAATCTGTAGACCTGTGCGAGTAGCAATGCTGGATACAAGCAAACCTAGCCCACTGCAGTGCATCATCATTACTCCCTGAGCAGATGACTCCTTGTATCCTGTAACTAATAGCACAGCTCCTGTGGCTGACTGTAACTCATTTCAGACTTTCTTTCAAATTTTAAACTGAAATTTATTCATTTCTTAGCTATACTTAATTGAATTGTCAATGAGTTAACTGTTCGTCAACTGATTACTAATGAAATGATTTTTATTTTCAACAGGGAGATATGGGTCCTCCAGGTCCACCTGGATTGTCTGTAAGTTTCTGGGACTTTGTGCTCCTCTGGGTGAAATGGAAATGTTGAGGCAATAAGCATAATTTTTCAGGGAGGCTAAGGAAGATGGAAGACTATGTAAATGAAGCAGAGATGTGGGATTTGATTTGGAATACTGTAACAAAAACTTAACACAGATATAATGGTTCAGATCTAGCATTGCCTGAGGGCAGGACTTCAGATCACATGCTGAAGATCTTTATGATTGGATTAGAATCCCTACCGTGTGAAAGCAGGCCCTTCAGCCCAACAAGTCCATACCGACCCTCAGAAGAGCAACCCTCACAGACCCCATTCACCTACCCTGTATTTAACCCTGACTAATGCGCCTAACCTACACATCCCTGAACACCATGGGCAATTTAGCATGACCAATCCACCTAACCAGTAACACCAGAGCTGGTGATGGGGCCAAGAATAGAAACAGAACTTCCTAAACCCCTTGAATATTCAATGTTCAATCATCCAATCATCCCTGTACCT